>NW_022589706.1:41599825-41866484 GCF_004348235.1 Phoca vitulina
AATAATACATTATATGTTAAAAAAAAAAAAAAGAAGATAGTAGGAAGGGAGAAATGAAGGGGGGGGAATTGGTGGGGGAGACGAACCATGAGAGACTATGGACTCTGAGAAACAAACTGAGAGTTCTAGAGGGGAGGGGGGTGGGGGGATGGGTTAGCCTGGTGATGCGTATTAAAGAGGGCACGTACTGAATGGAGCACTGGGTGTTATACGCAAACAATGAATCATGGAACGCTACATCAAAAACTAATGATGTAATGTATGGTGATTAACATAACATAATAAAATAAAAAAATAAAAAAAATAAAAAATAAAAGAAAATTTCTGAGGGGAAAATTTTGAATACAAAATCATTTACAAAGGATGATCTAAAATACAAACTGAAGATGGACTTTTCTTTGTTTCTTCTTGAGTCTTGATTTTTTTTTTTTTTTTCTGTATCATCGACCAGAATGAGAAATAAGGAGCAGGACAGGAACTCATCTTAAAGAGAAGATCTCATAAGGTAGACAATTTGAAATTCCTTCTAGGGGCAGAGTGTCCAAACTTGGGTTATAAAACATTGTCAGGGTGTACAAGAGGATAGTTGGTGTGAGAAAGAATACCACAAATTCTTCTGACAATTTGTTTAAATCTGGAAACAACAAGCCTTGGTCTCTGTCTGCGTGAGAGATGGCCACATATCACAGGCAAGCTACTTCAAGTCCTAAGGGAGACCGGGAGCGTGGCACAGTGACAACTGAATTCTTTACTCACTTGTAGCCTGTTGCAATGTATTCCAGCTTAGGTGGATTAACATATCGTATCACACAACTTTAAGAAACTTGCCTCTCACGGTGCAAGACTGTCTTAAACGAATTCTTAAAAGGAAATATTTCATGCAAACACAAGTGTATAAAAAGAAAATAATAGCACAGACAAGAAGCCTAACTAAAAGTTCTCCACTGAAAATATTATAAGGTTAAAATAAGAACCGTATAATCAGGTTTGATAAAAACTTTACCAAGAAGTTTCTGTAAGTCTGAGGTATCCATAGTATATTAGTACAGAAGTACTAATGTTTATCATTAAATAGTTATACTTTATACATACAAAAATATAAAATTGAGTATGGTAGACTACATTTATTATCCCTAAATATTTGCTATCCCTCCCGGAGGGAATTATATATTTATGCCTATTGATTGATATCAACTTTTGACATGCGATTTTGGACAATGGGATATGAAAATATGAGTGGAGTTACAAATTAAGAAATTAAAAAAAATATTTAGACAAGTGTATTAGTTTTCTAGGGGTGCTATGACAAATTTCCACAAACTAGTAACTTAAAGCAAGAGACATTTATTCTCTCACCATTCTAGAAGGCACAAGTTTGAAATCAAGATGTCAGCAGGGTTGGTTTCTGGAGGCTCTGGAGAGGAAACTGTCCCACACCTCTTTCTGAGATGCTGGTAGATGATGGTGACCCTTCCCATCACTCCAATTCCTGGCTCCACCTCCACCCCATCTACTGTTCTGTTTGTGTCTCTGTCCTCTCCTTTCACCATAAAGATACCAGTCATTGGATTTAGGGCTACATCTAAATTTGAGATAATTTCACTTTGAGATTCTTAACTAATTACATCTGTAAAGCCTCTATTTCCAAATAAAGTAACATTTTCTTAGGTTTTGGGTGAGTATCGCTTTTAGAGGGGACCCTATTCAACAAAATACTACGAACTGGCTGGCTTAAACAACAAAACTTAATTTTCTCACAGTTTTAGAAGCTAGAAATCCAAGATCATCAAGGTGTCTGCAGGTTTGGTTTCCTCTTGGTCTCTTTCCTTGGCTTGCAGATAACTGCCTTCTCACTGTGCCCTCATGTGGTCATCCTTATCTCTGTGTTTGTGTCCTAATTTCTTCTTATAAGGATATCAGTCATACTGGGTTAGAACTGACCCTCATGACCTCACTTAACTTCAATTAGGGTTTTTAAAGACCTGATCACCACATACAGTCAAATTCTGAGGTACTGGGTGTTAGGACTCCAACATATGAATTCTGGGGAAGACAAAATTCAGTCCATACCATAACCCAAGAAAATGAGCAAAGAAATTGAACAGATACTTGAAGGAATAAACATATACTTAGTAGACAATAAACATCAAAAATGTTTAATGTCAGTAGTCATTAGGTTAAGGTACATTAAATCCTAATAAAGGGGAATTACTGTTTTAGTTCTAGCATATAAAGAGCTTGAAGAATGTCACTCTCATACTTAAAACAAGAGAAAGCAGAACAAATGGAAAATCAACAACTTTTCTTGGACACATAGGGAAATTGAGGTTGTAGGGCAAATCGCCATGGGGAAATACTGAGAGACAGGTGAATCCAAATAGTCAAGGCTGAGATTTGCTGATGTGAGGCAGATGTTGCTGGAGTCATGAACTCCTAGAAACACACAAATGGAAATTTTGATGGGTTTTTGAAAATGTGGGCTAGCATAAGAGTGAGGAAGTCCTAGAGGAAGTCCTAGAGTCCTAGAGTCTTAAGGAGGGCCGAAATTTGTGGGTTGTGCCACCAGAAACCCCAATAGGTTTTCACATTGAGAACCTGAAAAAAGATCCTCTCACTTATTGCTCTAGCTGGGAGAGGGGAAGAGGAACCATTATGAAAGTCTGTCACCTTCTCCATCAACAGGGTTTACTCTCTCCAGGGGAAAAGACTTTTAATAAGGTCTTAGGTCACTGGGGGGAAAGGAATCTCTTCCTACTCACGCCCCCTTTAGCCTGTCTGTCTCACCTAAAGATGAAAAAAGGACAAAGAGCACTGAAAATATATGAGAGAATGTCAGAACACAGAGAAACAAAGACTGAGATCTCATTATAAAATGACAGAAAGTTTCCACTTCTCCTCATCTTACCACCTCTTATGTAATAGGTGATTGCAATAGACAAGACTGCAAGATGCAGACTATCTGAGGGGTTCTCAGGAAAGCCCAACAACAACCAGGGACTCATAAGCAAAGACACTAGAGGGATTTGAAGTCTCTGGTACTATCAATATTATAGTAAACATTGAACACACCCAATTCCTACTCAAATTAACATATACTCTCCTACTAAAGTCTTATCTACCTCAATTTTTATTATCTGATGCAATAGTATATCATTTCCGAATATACATTTAAGGACTAAGGCAATTATGTCAAAAGACTGCAGACTTCAATGCTATAAACATTATCCTCTGAGTATCCAAAGAATCACAGTTTTAGAAGCATGAAAGAAGACATTCATAGTATTTGAACCATATTGAACTAAAATCCTGATTCCACTGCAATTTTATGACCTTATGCATTGAGATGATTAATGGTCACTGACTTCCCTATGAAGGGGAGCAAAATTTGCCACTTCAAAATATGCCTTTTTAGCATGATGATTATCTTCAGTTGGTTATTTTTTTTTTTTTAAAGATTTTATTTATTTATTTGACAGAGAGAGACACAGTGAGAGAGGGAACGCAAGCAGGGGGAGTGGGAGAGAGAGAAGCAGGCTTCCTGCTGAGCAGGGAGCCCGATGTGGGGCTCGATCCCAGGACCCTGAGACCATGACCCGAGCCGAAGGCAGACGCCTAAGGACTGAGCCACCTAGGCGCCCCTTCAGTTGGTTATTTTTAAGAAACTGCAGACACAGGAAAAGTTCTGAAAACCAAGTAGTATTTACCCTTTTTAAAGGACATTTGCATTTGCAAGGGAAATCTCCATGTGTAAGCATGCATCTCTCTCTGTACCTAGAAGAGAAGGATGACTAAATCTCTAAAAACTCCTATCAATGGAGAATCAATCAGTGGACTTAAATCTGTATAACAACCATACCCTTGTTTCTTGTTACTGTGCTTTTCCTGGTGGCCTCCCATTAACAAGTCCCCATAGCACCTATCTTTTGTCTTTAGTTGAAGATGGTATTTAAGGTGGTGGCTCAGGCCTTTCCAGGGAGTTACTCAGTTTTCCTGGAGGAAATACATGTTATTAAACTTCTGTTTACTTTTCTCCTGTTAATCTGCCTTTTTCTTATGGGGATGGCGGGGGGGGGGGGGGTCTCATCCAAGAATCTTGAAAGGTAGAGGAAAATTATTGTTTCCTTCCCCATACTTATATATATCAAACTTCAACAAGCTGTGTTAGCATTCCAACATTCATGTTGTTTTCAGCTCAGTGATGAAAGCCTGTCTTCCTAATTGCTAGAATATCTTCCTTATTTATTGCTTTTTTGTTTGGTGATAGAAATTATAATAAATGATAAATGTTTCCTAGAATTGCTATTGTTGGCCTTCCCCCCATAGTTATTTTCCTCTTGTAGCTACAGCATGTAGCTATAGTATATCATTCTCCTCCCATAGTTACAAAGTCTACCACTTCAAAGATGTATCAAGCTGTGTTCATTTTCTCAACCAATAAATGCCTCCTCAAAGGGACATCTCTGCACAACTCAGAAAATGATGTGAGCCCATTACAAATAAACCACTTGCAAAACTGAGGACTCCAACCAGATGTCAAACAATATACAGTCTACAGTTGTGTGCAGTCCCAAGCTGTTAGCCTCAGCAAGAGAAACCAACGGGACGTTCTTCTCCCAGAAAGCTACAGAGCATTCCCCTGAACAGACTACTTCTCATTGCATGTGGTTATGACTGGCCTACACATCACCAAATCTTTCCAGACTTAGCACTCCTTAGCTGGGAGAATCATTCAAATCCAGAAACTTTATTCTCACAAGTGCAGGATGGCTCCTTCCCACCAACCGGCAGCAGAGAAGTGGAGATAGACTTTATGCTGTCAAAACTCAAGTATGTTTTAAACTTGAAGCGTTTTAAATGTTACAGCTTTTGCACAAGTTTTTCAGTATTTCCAATCTTTTGTTTCAAAACTACAAATTCTTGCATCTTACACTAAGAATCCAGACCTAGAAATGGA
Organism: Phoca vitulina; assembly: GCF_004348235.1. NCBI lineage: Eukaryota > Metazoa > Chordata > Mammalia > Carnivora > Phocidae > Phoca > Phoca vitulina. The sequence continues at coordinate 41,604,780 of NW_022589706.1, forward strand.
ATCGGCATCTCAAAGGGAAAGATCTTATATTTTTAAGCCACACAGGGGATACTGGTGTAGCTTATTAAGGGATGGTGTTCAGAATCTCTGCTCTATATCCATCCCTGTAGTACTACATTATCAGAAGGCACTTAACCAACCATGGGACTGGAAATCTATGAAATACTGACTTTTCTCTCAGGAGAGAGTCAATTCCCTCACTTTCCTCTCTGATCTTTCTCTAAATTATGTATCAGTGAAATAGTCTACCATGTATGAGTTTCTGATTGTTACTTATACAGTTATGACAACTTTGCCCTGAATAAATGTGTATAGCACTCATAACATTTCTTTTTACTAGATAATTGGGCGGAATACAAATGTAACTAAATTTTAGAAAATCCCTATGGGGAAAAGTAGTTATATGCAATCTTTTTTTATTTCTAGAGCAGTGTCAAAATATCACAATATAAAATAAAAGGGGGAATCTAGAAGAAATAAAAAAAAAAAAACATTTAAAGTTAACTAGATGCTTTGCTTATGGCCTAGGGCAAAAAATATAATGTGTTTGAAATTAAATGGACTTTTAATCCAGTATTTTTTTTCACTTTTACCCACTAGAGAGAATTTATTAGAGATAATAATCCCTTAAACTTATATAGCATATTTCACTTTTCAAAGTGATTCCCCATGAATTATTTAATTTCCCAGAAGTCAGTATTCGTGACATCTAGGTTGAACTTTGTTATCTGAATGCTCTTCAGAGGCTTTGGGGCTTGGGTGTTTGTTTCTGCTATTCCCAATGTTTGGAATGCTTTTTGCTTCTCCTTATCTTATGTTTGGCTAGTTCTTACTCTTTCTTCCTAATCTAGAAATTGTGTCTTCAAGGAAGTCTTTTCCTATTCTTGCATCTTTTTGGGAACCTTTTGTATTTGGTCCTACAGAATGGCGAATGAGACTTTCTAGCACCCTGTTTTTATAGATTGTCATTTTCCAGTCCCTCATCCATCTTTACCAATGGACTACACATTCTTTATAAACTGAGACTAAGATCAGTTCACTATTTATTTTAGCATTATGTCAGGCATTTAAAAGGCATTCTATAAAAATCTGTTGAATAAATGAATGAATAAATATAATGAATATACATTAATATCCCCTTTGAAGCTAAGTATAAACCAAGTCTAAGTGAAGTAAAGATGTTGGTATAAGATAATACAGCATACATACAGCTCAAACAGAAATTCCCTGAGGAAGTTTTCCAAAGGAAAGGGAGGCTGCCTTATTTTGTATTTTTTTTTTTTTTCAAGATTTTATTTATTTATTTGCCAGAGAGAGAGAGAGAGACAGGGAGAGAAAGCACACAAGCAGGGGGAACAACAGAGGGAGAGGGAGAAGCAGGCTCCCCGCTGAGCAGGGAGCCCAATGCGGGACTCAATCCCAGGACCCTGGGATCATGACCTAAGCTGAAGGCAGATGCTTAACTGACTGAGCCACCCAGGAATCCCTAAGTTGTATTTTGAGTACATTGTGAGAGAGAGAAAAATGCATATTATGAGCTCAATTTTGCAAAAAGGGAAACTATGACAAGACATATCAAGTGACTGGTTGAAGTGTTCCCATACAGATTTCCCAAAAGCCCAATCTGAGATGAAGATATGATTTTTAAGTGTTAAATCTGACTGTTAGATACAAAGAAATAGCAATTATTGGAATCTGGTTATTTGGATACGTAATTCAGAGTATGATAAAAGCTGTTCATTACTCACAAGATATGAGATGCAGAGCATTCAGAAAAAGCTTTTCATTACTCAGGGAATACCTCCTTGGCCTTGTGGTTTGACTTTTCTACCTTTTAACCCAAATTGCACTGGGGGCTTGCATTCACCCAGAATAGTCAATTCCTAATGTCATTCTACAGTGATAGCAGTCCAACTGTGATAGAATTTCATGGGTCCCCATGGTACTTCAATGATGCATGTGCAAACAACCTTTTGTATTTCTGTGGCACTATTCCCCCAAGGAGCTCCTAAATCCTCTCAGTATTACCTTTGAGGTGGGAATAGAGATCCCTGGTAGCGTAATTCACATGCAGTTAAATACACTGCACTTTAAGTTGTGTCTCTTAAAAAAGTAACTAGATATAATAAAAGCTTCTTAAAATAGTATTGACAATTAATACAACTCTTGGTAGATTTTCTCAATTCATTCAATAGCAATCTATTGAAAAGCTATTGTTAGATACTCTTTGACATACTTAATCACTATGCTCTGACGCTATAACCATAACCAAAGCTGCCACTTACTGAGTGTCAATCCTGAGTGAGTCACTGAGCTTAGTTCTTTTTATACACAATAAACATCTAAGATAAATTTATATATGGGAGACCTCAGGTTTTCTTAGAGTAGGCTGCCCAAATTCATATTGCTAAGAAGCGTTGTTGGGGCTGGCAACCAAATTCAATTATATCTGACTCTAGAATTGTTCTTTTATCATTATGTCAGGGAGTTTTCTATTGATGGAAAAAAATCACATACCCCCCAATTAAGATTATCATTCCAGCTGACAAAACTGATTTTCTCAAAGTCTTCTAGTGGATAATAGTAAGAAAATCATAGAACTTCAGAGCTGAAAAATACATTCTTTCAGAAATGAGATGGAAAAGACTCTAACAAAATAAATCAAGGGTACTACTACTCCCGCAAAACTGATATTTTAGTTATAGACAGACTGATCAATAGGTCGGTAGATCAATCTTGCTTATGTTACTTGACAGTTGAAATAAAAATAAAACATAAGTTATGTTTTTCATGTATCTATATTAATATACTCTATATCTATGTATCATCTATTTATCTATCATCTATCTATCTATCTATCATCTATCATCTATCTATCATCTATCTATCTATCTAATCTATCTAGATTTATCAGAGGTTATTATTTATGCAGGAACTTTGAACATAGACTTAATCATTTTAAAGTGTGTAATAGCAATCATAGCAGTTTGGGACTCTTTCATGACACTGGTATCAGGGAATAGGAGTTTATGGTTGTGACTTTAGTATACCCAATTCAGTACATAAGGACAATAGAAGTTACTAGTCTCTGTTTAAGTCACTGAGTATGAATAAAAATCATTAAAATCCTTGACTGTTCCTTCTAAAGTTAGTTCACTTTCATATTATCTTAATGTAGGTAGAGTGAAGTCTGGATTTATTAACACGAAATAAATTTAAATACCTCAGCCAAATAAGCATTTTTGAATCAATACTGGATACTTGGGTTTTGTAGACACTTCTTTACAATTATCACGTACATACTACATGTATATGACATGTATATAATAAATATCACTACAAAAATTGTTTTTAAATCACTTGGTTATACTTAGTGACTTAAGAAACTTCCAGAATCCAAGTGCTATCCATAACAGAGTTTATGACGATAATTCAACGTGAGACCCATCTCTGAAATGTATGAAGACTCTCAGTAGGCTTATTGACTCTAAATATTGTTACCCTAACTTAAACAATAGGATAAAATACAAAACTAGTGTTTTAACTAACAGTGTGAAATGCAGGTAACCATACCATATAGTAACTATACAAATTTTAGTAAGAATATGCTATCTTGCTTCCTAAATTACTTGACAATTTAAATAAAAGTCATTTACCTGTTTTTTTTTGTCTATCTATATGATTATCTATTTTCTCTCTGTTTTAAAATGCTGCTAAATGTGAAAATTCTTTTCTTTATTGTGAGTTTAACATTTATTCTGTAGGACAGTTTTTTCTTAGTATTCATTGTCTTTGCTATAATTGGCATGGAGATTATAATATTCATATTGAGATGTGAAATATAAAGGACTCTTATGGTTCTATAAAGTAACTTAATCTCTATTTTAAATGCTTAGTCAACTTGATGGCAAAAAATATAATATTTGTCAATTTCACATATTCTCTCCAAATTCAGGATTTCCCTCTTTCTTTCTTTTTTTTTTTTCCCTGGGATGACATCTACATTTCAGAGGTTAGGGCATTAATGTGAGGAGTTACCTGACATTGGTTGATGTCAGTCTATGCAGGTATTTTTTAAAAATTACATTACCCACGTAGTTTATGGCTATCCTCAAACTTTCCCATTGACTTCCATTAGGATATCCATGTTCCCAACTGAATCATCCATGCTGCTTTCTATGGTAGCAAATTCTCATAATCATTTGATGTTTTTGGTTTTCTTTTTAATACATTTGTAACTATGTATCAGAGAAATTTAAACATTTAGTTACCTTCTAGTACTAGGGGTTCTAGAAAAATACTTGATGGTATGCCTCCAGTGCAATTTATAGCCATGCCTAATCTGCTAATACATCCTGCTGGGTGGTACTGGGTATGCTGTTCAATTTTATGTGTCAACTTGACTGGCCTAAGATGTGCCCAGATAGCTGGTAAAATATTATTTCTGGGTGTGTCTGTGAGGGTCTTTCTGTAAGAGATTAGCATTTGATTAGCTTTTTTTTTTTTTTAAGCTTTGCTCTCACCAATGTGGGCAGGTATCACCCAGTTCATTGGATGCCTGAATAGAACAAAAAAGCTAAGGAAGGATGGATTCTTTTTCTCTTTTTGAGCTAGGATATCTATCTTCTCCTGCCCTTGGACGTCAGACCTCCTGGTTTCCTGGTCTTGGAAGTACAGGACTTACACCAGTAGCCCTCTGATTTTCAGGTCTTTGACCTCAGACTGGAAATTACACTATCAGCTCCCCTGGTTCTCAGGCCTTTGGACTTGGATACAATTCTACCACCAGCTTTCCTGTTTCTCCAGTGTGCAAATGGCAGACTGTGGGACTTTTCAGACTCCCTAACTGTGTGAGCTAATTCCTAAATTAAATCTCTTATCTATATCTAATATACCATACACACACACACACACACACATATATATATATATATATATATATATATATATATATACACACATATATATCCTGTTGGTGCTGTTTCTCTGATGCACCCTGACTAATACAGTGGGGATCTGAAATTCCATTGCTTGCCAAGTCCAAGATGAGAAATAGGAACAAGTTTGTTTAGTTTCTTGACACCCAAAACTATCTATGGTTTTATTACTACCACCTTCAAAGTTTGGTCTGAGAGGGGTAGGGCATTAGGATTGTTCTGAGTCCCATCTCAGAAATAAAAATCTTCAAATTTATTTCTGATTATATCCCTTTCCCAGCCCATAGGAGAGAACAAGAAAGTCAATAAGACAAAGGTTAGGCAAGTGTCTGCCCAAACTGCTATTTTTGAGAGGCCTTTGACTTTGGAAGCTGGGATGACACAGCATGATTTGTTTGTTTGGCTTTCCATTTGAGCTGTCTAACTTCTCTGGAGAACGGAGGCCAAGTTGTAGTTTGAATGGTTGAAGGCTGACAGGATAAATGAAGGGAAATTAAAAGATAACATAGCCAAAAAATACATAGATCCACATTGGTTAATGCTCCAAAATTGTATTTTGCCACATAATTCTTGAATTAAATATATATATATATATATATTACATTCATAGTTACTCATAAGACATCCCCCCCACCTCACAATAATTCTGTGATGAATAAGTCAGGATCAATTTGACCTATTTTATTTATAAGGAAAATTTTGCCCTTAAATTTTGTGTGATATGTGTATGTGTTTTTCCTTTGAAAACAATACCATTGCTACTTCAACAATCTAAGCTTAAAGAGAAATAATAATATTAATAATAACGGATAGTTGATAATCAACTAAGGAGCATAAAATGTCCATGATCATAACGAATTACTTGTATTAATGCCACTAAATGCCAATTATATGTTCATTTCACATTATATCTAGAAAAATTTATAAAGATTTATGCAAAATAGAAACTATGAAATTAGCCATTTTGGCTTTTTGATACATATAGTTTTCTGATCCAACTGAAAAAAAATTAAATCTAATTTTTCTACTCAATACAGTTTTGATTGCTATAAAACAATAGCATTTAATTGCATTCAAGTTTATTGCTTTATTATTACTTTATCAGAGTGATACTTTTTATGGCTCAAATTCATTTTTTGACTTTCATTTATGGTTGTTGTATATATATATAGAATATATTTCAAGAAATTATATATTTACCTACTTAAATTTTAAGTCTTGCCACAGATATCTAAACTAGCAACCTCTTTTACCAAAATTCAAATACAATTCTTTCACATTATCTTCAATCAGTTTAGAGTTAGTGGTTTATCATTTAATAATCATGGTATTGGACTGAACACTGTGGGAAGCCATCCAAATTGTCTTTGAAAAAACTTATGTCACAGAGTTACATTAGGCCATTATTTCAATAAGCTCTCTAAATTTATTCTACCCAAATTCATAAATTGATTGGATATGTAAGTCAATCATTAATAGTCTCAAAGTATATTAACAACTACAGAGAAAAAAATTAACATATTTTGAGCATATATATGTGGTTCTTTTTTGAGAACACTATAAATTATTTGTACCATGCTCTTATTATATTCAGAATTGTTATACTCCTGTCTTCTGGTAGCAAGATATTTATTTCTCCATTTTTTAAAGTTTTAATTTTAATTCCAGTTAGTTAACATACTATTTTTCCATTTTTGAATAAATAATTCATATACATTCCATTAATTTGCAAATAAAATTAATATAATTGGACAGGTTCCTCTTTTTCCATCCCTAGAAAGTTTATTATGATGAAATAAAAAAAAAATAGGACTTGTACAAGCAAGATTAAAAGATTCTATCACTATTTGGTAAGTGAAAAGATATATTCTTCCTAGATGATATATTCCTATCCCATAGCCTTAAAAATGACGTGAGTTTATAGAGGTCAAAGGACACAAAGTCAATTGACCTCTTCATCATTTGTATTGTTATACACTAGCAATGAACAAACAAAATTTGAAATAAAAAAATATATAATAGCATTAAACAAATTAAATACTGAAATAGAAATCTAACAAAATAAGTACATAATTTGTGTGCTGATGAAAAAAATAAAAGGTGATCTAAATAAATTGAGAGATATACCTCATTCAAGCATTTAAAAACTCAATATTGTTAAAATTTCAATACTCCCCACTTTTATTTAAAGACTTAATGCAAACCCAACAAAAATCTCACCATTGTATTTTTGAACAAGTTGATCCTAAAATTTATATGGAAAGACCAAATCAATTCTGAAAAAAAAACAAAGAAGACTCACATTGCCTTGTTTTGAGAATTACCATGAAGATGCAGTAATCAAGACAGTGTGGTATTGGTGACAGGATAAATAGAGATGAATGGAATAGAATTGAGAGCCCAGAAATAGAGTCACATAAATACCGTCAGTTGATTTTTGGCAAAGGTGCAAAATCATTTCAATGGAGAAGTAATTTTCTTTTCAACAAATTCAACAAATGATGCTGAAACAATCGTGTATATCCATATGAAAAAACAAACAAAAAATCTTCTAAGAATATGAACCTATAATTCCTTTTGCTAAGAGAAAGATGACAGACACAAAGGGCTACATGTTATAGGAATTCATTCACATGACATTTATGAAAACACAAAATTATATTGATGGAAACAAGTGGTTACCATGGGTCAGAGAACTGGGGAGTAATTGACTAAAAGAGAACACACAGGCTAATTTTTAGAGTAATGAATCTATTATGTATGGTTCTGAGGTGGCAGACATATGACTCTATACATTTTGCAAAACCTGTAGAACTGAGAGAGTTAACTTTAATGTGGACAAATGAAAAAAAAAATCAACCAGGAGTTCAGGGATTTCAGGATAGAATGCAGACTGTAATAAAAAGTCAGATTGTTTTACAAGTATAGAGCATAACTTCACTGAAGGAGGTGGATAAAAAATGGAACTGACTTAAATAACTTTGCAAAACGATGTTTCCACTGGAAACTGTAACAATAAACAAAAAAGGGACCTTCCAAAAACACTGTATTCTAGTTGCTAAAGCTGTTTCTCACAGGGGTGTGGGTTAACAATTCTGAAAGTCCTTTCCAGGTGTACTGGGGTTGAACAAACAAGTAAATGGATGGAAGATGGTGAATGGTTGGAGTCAGGTTTCTCACTATTGGACAGAGACATTGCAGATAAGCAAGGGAGAAGATTGGAATGAGTCATGTTCTACTGAAATAGAATTGGAGACATCAGTATGGACTCTTTTTAGCTCAACATATCATGAAATAATTATAGATATTTAACCTGGGTTAAAATACATATATTTCCTAATTTTGTCCACTTAGAGGGCCTAGAAATAGTAACAACTCAATAGCTACAAGCCCACTTAGCACTTTGTTTCTAATACCATTCTCCAGTAAAAAAACAGAGGAACAACTGATTTAGGACTGGAACAGAGAAACTAAAAGATGAGCTTAGGGACTGTTTTAGATTTCATAAGAATTAGTCTTTAAACTTAAATGAAGCTTTGAGTTTATACCTTAAAATACTTCAATGCAGTTAATTGAACATCTGAAGTACATTAATTTTTCTCTAGATAATGGTACAGTTGACAACCCTGGATTGATTCCTGATATGGTTGTTTTTATTCTGATAACAAAGAGTTTTAGCATCAGCACCATATTGTTGCTCTCAGGAACATTATACAGATAATAGTTCATCTAGCTATTCTTTTCTTATCTATTAGATAACACCTTAGATTGTGTCTCAGGTAACAAAACCTTGTAAATTTAGCAAAAAATGTCTTTATTTGCTTTTATAACACTTTGTACTTCAGCTATGTAACTGATCACTCGGTACTATAACTGATATGTCTCCTTTAACAGAACGCAAATTTTGCTACATGGAAAGGGTCCATGTCTGTCAATTAATTCCTAGTGACTGACTCAGTGCTAGACATGTAACTTACAACTCAAAAAAATTGTTTTTAAATGAATTAATGTCCAATAGTTCAAAATAGACATGTGTTTATATTGACAAGAATGGGACACTATATATTTTGATTACCCTTAGATATCAAACCGATCAATTTCTCCCATGAGGTGAACAAAATTAAAACTGTATTCATGGAAAACATTTTAATGTCACAAAATTTGTACCTTTAGATGTCCTTCAGAGCATTTCCATCAATAGGGTCCCATATGGTATTCAATTAGAAGGTCTCCTCTGAGAGCCTAAGCCATATTCCAGCAACAAGATTCCCTTCTGTGCTATTAAGTCAGGGACATGAACACGCTTCTTGTGAAGTATCCAGCTGGTTTAGTCCCCCCATATGGTAGTAATCTGGAGTTAAATTTTTTTTTTTTTTGGAAAAAAATATTTTCCAGGTACACTGGAAAAATGCAATGTATTCTTCCAACTGAATACTTGTGAGTTTATTACAGAGTATTTAAGTAATCAAAAGAAAGAATGTAATGATGGAAAACCATACAAGTAGTAGGACTCTCAAAACTGATAAAGATGTAACTGATAGCATCTTATGCATAACTGCTTTTATTAAGTTTGTCTTACAAATGAGTCCTTCAGGTATAAGCGGTAAAAACGGAAAATGAGTATTTGAGCTTTAGAAAGACCATGGAGCTTTGGAAGTAATCACAATAATGATTTACTGTTAAAAACATCCACAGCAATCATAGCTATGAATATCTATTATGAATGCACGATGTTTGCCGGAAACTGCAATAAACATTACCTACAGGACTTCCTTTAATAGATGTACCTTTTCTGAATTACAGATAATTGCATTTATTTTATGGTTGAGACTGTCGAGGGAGAGAAATCCTGGAAAGAAAACTTGAGGTTAGGGACAGAACTTCGGGAATCTCAAAAATTATAGCACAGAAACACAATCATGCATTAGGGAATGATAATAAGAAAAGAAAATCTAAAATGCTATAGAACGTTCAGCCTCTCAGAAGTTATGAGAACAGATTCATGAAGGTTTGCCTAAATATCAGATGGTACCAAGAAGTAAAGGAGGGTGTGAAGAGGTGGTGATTAAGGGCCAGGATCAAACAGAAAAATGGCAACAACAGCGTATGGCCAGTGAGAATAACAGGGATGGGATGCCCTTAGAAGTTTCCAAACAGGAAGAGGGAGGGAAATTTATGTACTTTGGGAGGTGAAAGTAAGGAGGGAAAGTATTTTACACTGTGACAGAAATTTGAGTCTGATTTTTTAAAGGGTCATGGACAAGAAAAAGTTAAATTTGTGAAAGGAATTTCCTTGTCTTTGGATTGAACCCATAGTATATTTTCAGTAATTATTTGTCACAAATAAAAACCTACATTAAAGATTGATTTAACAAGATCCCTGGAAAAAGACAAAATATATAAGATCAAGAAAATAAGTGAGGAGGCCCACCTTGGAAAAATGTAGAAGCATTTTTTTCTTTTTCTTTTTTTTTCTTATTCAGTTTTTTTTTTCTTATTTAGTTTTTATTTATTTAAGTAATCTCTACACTCCATGTGGGGTTCGAACTCACGACCCTGAGATCAAGAGTCATATGCCCTTCTGACTGAGTCAGCCAGGTGCCCCAGAAGCACTTTTTTCTATAACTCATGTTTAAAAATCTGCTAAGAGCTAATGAAATAGTCTATTGGAAGGGGTAAGGAAATTTGAAGAAGTTTATTATTGATAGGCCTTACATTTTGGGAAAATAGAAAGCTAAGATACCTAAAGAAGGTGAGGTCATGGCCATGGGATAAGGGCTTGAAAAGAGTGAAAAATTGGCCATGGGTATAGTGGCACTCTGGAAAATTGAATAGGCAAGCAAGAAGAGGAAAAAATATTCATGAATATTACACGGCAGAAAGAAATATCTTAAGCAAATTAAACACCAAGAACTAGCATGCACACTAGAGGAGATCAGAGAAATAGCAGATGAAAGGGGGGCAATTACCTGGGGAGAGGAGACAAAGCTGTGTGCACTGCTCTAGTAGAGGGCAGGCCTTCCTACAATAGCAGCAGCTAACTGGACTAAAATCACCTAAGGGGTTTGTTAAAAATGCAAATTTTGGGGGCGCCTGGGTGGCTCAGTCGGTTAAGCGTCTGCCTTCGGCTCAGGTCATGATCTCAGGGTCCTGGGATCCAGCCCCAGGTCAGGCTCCCTGCTCAGCGGGGAGTCTGCTTCTCTCCTCCCTCTGCTCCTCTCCCAGCTCATGCTCTCTCTCTCTCTCTCAAATAAATAAATAAATTCTTAAAAAAAATGCAAATTCTTGGGCCACAAAGCAGCCATTCTAAATCAGAATCTCTGCAGGTGGACCCTGGAATCTGTAATTTAACAATTTCAAGGGGAAATTTTAATTTATGCACATTGAAGTGATACACTGCTCTAGGAGAGAAGATAGGGAGGGACAGACTGACAGCGTGAGGGAGCACAGGAGCCTGGGGGACATCCTAAAGGCACAGGTGGCTGCAGTTAGCAAGGAAGGCCACCATCACGTGCCATGTAGAAGATATTCTACCTTTCTTAACCGCTATGGTAAAGGAGAGGTATACTTCTCATGTATCTGAAGAACTGAAACCTTTAAAAACTTTAGGCTTAGTTAGGTACACAAGTCTAATTTTGTTATATCCAGGGGAATCCACAATTGTATAGCAGGGGATTTTTAGGAAACTCTCCCTCTCTAGAGACTGGAAACTTTTGGTCCCTCTATGTAAAGATTTTATTTCTTATGGAAATAAAATTATTAATGAATGTGTAATTATTATTCATAAACAAGGCATCACAGGTATCCCTTTTCCCTTGATGTAAGCTGCCCCCATGTCTTCATTTTTGAAATGAGGAAGTTTGCATGTACATATTTCTATTTTCCTTCCTTTTGTTCTTTTGTTCAGATCCCGTAACTTCATCCCATTAAATATCTGCTCCCTAATCTATTTAGGAAAAGGTTAGGATTTTTGTCACACCTGGGACTTTGTCTATTGTTAGTGCTAATGGGATTAATCCATGAGGCTGAAGAGAATTCATCATCAGGAAATCATCTTCCCCTTCAGCCTCAGGAAAGTTTACAGATAGAGATGAGAACATTACCTATAATTCTTAAAGAATATGACTTATAGACCTACAGAAGATTATCCCTAGGCTATTTCATACTCCTTTATCCTCATCATTTAACTGCCTCCAATATTAGCACAAAGGATACTCTCCATTTGAAAACAGAAGGCTGAAAACAACACGGATGATTGTTAATGTTGCTGGATATTGGTTTGAATATAGAAAAAAATGGCATGGAGAATCCTTTAACAGATCTTTATCTCTTGATTTTTCTAAAATTCCCCAGTCACTGAAATTTGAAAAAATTAGTTGTGGGCTGGCCTGAATATGGGAATCACCTGGGATTTATGGAGAGCACAAGACAGAGTGACATTAGATATTCAGTTGTAACAATGGTAATTCCCTGTAGTTTAAATCAATATATATTATGTGTAAAAATTGTGGGACTAATAGAAATAATCATTAATCAAACAGGAAAATCATGCCAACAATATTTTTTTTAATGTGGTATCTTTAATCCTAAAATTCAGCCTAAGAAGGGTTTTAAGATTCTTTGTACCCAGAATCAGAGGGAAGAGAGTGATGGTAAAGGTTTCCTTTTCCAGCAGATGTATTTAATGTGTCTAGTACTGAACCAGGAGGGGCTGGGAGAAAGAAGGAATGTAGTCAGACCTATGATGTCGAATTCAAAGTTGAAGAACTCTTTATTTCCTAATTTAAAATTTTATATGCCTAATAATCTCAGAGAAGTTTTATTTACACCAATATATGCTATTATATAGATAGGAACAATTATAATCAGTATATAATTTTTGCTTTATCACATATTACTCAACATTAAAATAGAAATTAGTTAGATCATTGAAATTCAGTTATCTAAGAGATTTCTTATAATGCTTTATCATTTTCAGTAATATTAAGAAATGTTAGGAGTGAAAAGGGTGTATCAATGTGTTTCAAATTTGTAATACTTGGTAGTTTTAATATCTATCACCCAATTATTTCCACTGAACAGGAGGCAGAGAAAGAATTTGATAGAAAGAAAAATATGACTCACAGCAAACTCCACAGCATAAATTCTTTTCTAAAAGTATTTTTTTCTGTTATTCTGATGAGAATAATTGTCTATAGGCAGATATTTGTATCTCCTCCTGTCATTTTCCAATCATCTGATTCATAAGACCTGCAGAGATTCTCATTGATAGAGTTTCATCCAGGGTAATAAACGATTAGAGATTTTAGCTCCCAAACCATTTCATTTCATTTCCATACGTCAAATTAATAATATGTCTGCCTTTTTTGTAAACAGATCTGGCATCTCAGTGTGAACTAATGGAATGTCAATCTAAGTTGTCCAGTATTACATGTTATAAGGAAATAGTTTTGGAATATTAATTAGAAGCCAGATAACGAGCTAGACCCTGCACATACATTTAACCCCCACGACAGCTGCGTAAGGTGATCTCCCTTTTACATATGGGCCATCAGAGGCACACGAGTATTAGTAATGAGAACCAGTAGAGTTGGTTTAGAACCACACGTTCGTGTGGCTTTAGAGAATAAGGTTCTTAATCCACATGCTATAATACATCATAACTCAGAAAATGTGCCAGAAATAGTAAATTGCAGCTTGGTGAAGTAAGCCTGAAAAGGATAAGGGGTTGTAAAACAGCTCACTCCTCAAGTTACTTAGACTTGAAAATGCATGGAAATTCACCATGGAAAACGTTCTTGATAATCACTGGCACTGAGACTCCAAGAAGAAGCAAAACAATTAGATATTCATATTGATAATGAGGAAACACTGTTGGTTTTATGTATTGAATTAAGTAAATCAATCACTGGAACTTTACTAGAGTTTATGTAATTATGTTATTTTTAAAATGCAGATTAATAATTTACTATTTAGTGATTATAACTCACTGATTATTATGCTCTACACAAAAAAAGAAGTAAGGTAAAAACTAACCAATACATTCCAAAAAATGTGATAAATAAAAATATACAATGTTAGAACATGTGATGGATTTTAAATTGATCATTTTAAAAAATTGTCTCAAAATTATATTTAAATAACTGCCAGTTGAATTTTAACATTTTTTGGTATTTTCTATTGCATGATTATATTATATAAAATTAACTGAATATTTGTTCTCAATTTAAGGTATAAATCCTCCTAAAGACCAAAATATTTACTCTTCAAATCCAGACTCAAATATTAATACTATCACAATTACTCCATTCCTCAAATAAAGACTAATCTTATATGATTGTTTTATGATGAAGGAAACAAGTGAAACAAAATGCCTCAATTGACTTCAGAACTTGGAACTTTGAAGACAATCAGTAGGTCATGGTAAAAGTAAAGGGGACCAGTTACACATTTAAAAAGCATTCTTTGGTCTAGAAAAAAATCTTATCCTCTGTATTGCTTTAGGTTTGACGGCAGTAAGATTTCCTGCCTTTGAAATTTAAGTATGTGTTAGTCCATTTTAGCTTGTATCTGTTGCTTAGCTATAATGAGTTTTTATGTACTCTGATAAATATTAGATATATATTTTGAACATGGCATTTACAGTCCCTACTGGTTCGACTGTTGCCGGAATAATTTCTATATCAACTTATAGTTCCCTTTTTTTCATTTTACATTCACTTGAAAAATACTTTCATTATGTGCCTAAGTCACAAGAAAATACTGAACATATTAAAAAACAATGGTATTACACAATAAAGCCTTCTATATACTATGAAATAAGAAGTGCTAACAAACTTCTTTAAGAAATTATCAAATAATATAATTTTAAAATATTGATCAAAAAGACCATACAACATGATATTATTAAGATAAAACATTTATATATTAAGAAATGAAAACCAGAGTAAAGAAAGCCCAAGGACAAATATGAGATGATGTCACTCCAGGCTCAAAATTATAAACAAGATTTATTTGTGCCACCTACATGGCAAAATACAGACAGTGAACTGATATCTCAGGAAATATTTGCAAAATGATAGACTTTGCCAACTGGCAACTCATTTTCTATCAAAACTGGCTGGTTACCAGAGGGGAGATGGGTAGAGGGATGGGTGAAATAGGTGTTGGGGATTAAGGAGTACACTTGTGTGATGAGCACCAGGTGATGTATGGAAGTGTTGAATCACTATATTGTACACCTGAAACTAATATAACACGGTATGTTAAGTATACTGGAATTAAAGTAAACAACAATAAAAAACTGGCATGTCTGTAACAGTTAAATAATAATAA
Organism: Phoca vitulina; assembly: GCF_004348235.1. Taxonomy (NCBI): domain Eukaryota; kingdom Metazoa; phylum Chordata; class Mammalia; order Carnivora; family Phocidae; genus Phoca; species Phoca vitulina. The sequence continues at coordinate 41,620,052 of NW_022589706.1, forward strand.
CACAATATCATTGAGTACTCAGTGTTACTTAGTCATTGACACAATTGTTATATTTACCTACCCCACTTTTTCCTGACTACAGAAAGAAATGCAATATTTGATAGTGGTTCCTTCAAAGGTGGGGTGTGGGAGTGAGGACAACACTGACTCCATCTTTGGACCTCCATCTCGTTCTCCCCTTGGGTGCACAGATGGAGCGCTTCACATTAACTAGTAGAGATCCTCTGGCTCACAGATGGCGCCACTTTGGATAACTACCCTGTGACCTCACCACCATACCTCTCGCTCCATAAAAGCTGGGGATTATGGTCTGGGGGTGGGAGTGGGGAAGAGCTGTGTAGTATAGCTACGTAGGACCCCGTGGATCGCCCACCTGATTGCCCTATCAGTAAGTTAACCTGAATTAAAACTCTAAATGGTGTGGAGTGACTGGCTTCATTTTTCAGTATTAAAGTACCTTCTCAGTCTGGAGAATACATTATTGACCCTCCACCTTCTAACAGTGCGGGGAGGGAGAACAGATGTTAAATTCAGTGATCACCGGTTCCATTATAAATAGAAGCCATCTGACATATAATGAGTATGGTTGTTTTGTTTGTTTTTTAATGATTACTTCTTGACATCATTTATCTAAAGTTTTTGAGTGCCTCCTCTCACTAGGAAACTGCCAATATGGTTAAGCTCCTTGAAGAAAAATATTTTATAAGTGCAGTACACTTACTACACTGTAGCTCTCATAATTCAACATACAATATGAAGTTTAAAAAGACGTGAAACATTCCTGCAACCATAAATCACATAAATATTTCAAAAACATGGTTTCTAAAAAATATGTTTAGATGGTTGAATATGTATATTTGTACATCCTTATAGATAGGAGATTGAATTCTTGCATTAGGTATTGCAATTTTCATGTGTACTTACTATGTATGCTTGGTGCATTCTGATTTTTATGTAAGTTGATACTTGAAATTCATTCTAATGTGAATTTCTGCTCCTAGAAAAGCTCAGCATTTGGTGAAATCCTATCTATTTGTTTTCCAGGCATTTCTTTTTTGTACCCCTGTTAAATAGATCATGATAATTTGAGGGCAAGGATCACACTTAAGTTATTCACTTTTGTATTCCTAGTGTCTAGCAGTTTTCTTGACTAGATATTAAATAAATATTTATGAATTCAATTGATTAATTAATCCCTTGAAGGAAAATATACCTAAACTCTTGGAGTATTGTATTATATCAAGGATATGTATTGATTAATTAATTTTGAAACTGATTTTTTAAAGATAAATGCAGAAATTTCAAGGTTGTTGCATGAGAATAATGATTTGCCATTTGGAATAACATAGCCAAATTTGATGTTTAAATAATTCCTCCAGGGACTCAGGAGTATGTGTTAGGGTCAGAATTTATTCCTTTTGAGATGCTATATGGCACATAAGTTAAATTTTAGCCTTGAAGGGGATAAAAGCTCCTCTTAAATATCCCTCCCCCTTTCGTACTTCTAGAAGGATAAATCAGAAGCAAGAAGGTATTTTGCTTTTAAGAAAGGAATATAATGCATTGATCTAGGACTCTAATTACACCACAAGGCAAGATTGTCTGTATCTTATTAAGATAACTTGCTTCCTCTCAGAAGCCTGAAGAGGTAAGAAGTGGCCCTTAGCTACTCTCAAGCAAGTGCTCGACCATCTCTCATATTGGCACTCTTCTTTCCTTCCCCCATCTCTAGTATTCACTCCATTTAAATAACTCTCTTCTCTCACATTGATAAGACGGGCTAGAGAGAACACTCCTAGGTATTTCTCCTTCTATGAGACCTTAAGATGTCTTCTTTTACACTGATATGGTATATAGAGGCAATCTCCATACCCTACAAATATGTTTTATTCCTTGGTTATTTAGCAAATAAACCAAGTATATATGTATGTTTGGAATGGGGTTAGGGAGAGAGAGAAAGAGACAGCATGCATGAGAGCGAGCGAGCACAACCAGGGTGAAAGAGCAAAGGGATAGGGAGAAGCAGGCGCTGAGCAGGGAGCCCAATGATGCAGGGTTTGGGGTTTGATCCCAGGACCCTGAGATCATGACCTGAGCCCAAGGCAGATGCTTAACCAACTGAGCCACCCAGGTGTCCCTGTGCTTCATTTTTCTTTGTTTATTTGAGACATCTTTAACTGTACAAATTCAATTATAAATTATAAAACTCTTCATCACCTCAAAAACTTCTCATTTTTCCAGTATTATCCTTGATAAACTGACAGCTTTTTTGTGATAGAACAAAATAATAGTTTTGCTTATTTTTTAAAGTGACCAGTAATGAGTATTCAGTGACTATACTTTCTACATATTGTACACACTCTCAGAGAGAGGTACTTAGAAAGTGTTCTTATTTAGTGGCTTGCCTCTTATGCTTGCTGAAGGGAAAAGCTGAATTTTTGCTTTTTGATCTACTTGAGATCAGTGAGGGGAAACAGATACTTAGGATTCATCTATGAAGGTGCTCAGGGTAACAACATAAATAAAACAATTATCCATGTAGAAGCTAATAATGACACTCCCTGGCAACAATAAGAATGTCTAGTTTACTTAAAATGTTCAGTTTTCTTAGGTTCAAATGCAGAATGCTTTTTTGTTAGGACCCATGATAGAATGTATATTATAATACTCTACAGTACTCATGTCTTAAATTAATGAAAGCATAGGATTTTCATTTATCAGAGGTGTATGCTGTCCTAAAGTTTCCAAATTGATGTAAATTTTAATATGTAAAAAGACAAATTTTAGTATAGCCATATATCATAGCCTATAGATTTGGTTAGTAAATAGGAAAAAAACTCAAAGGAGTGTACTCACATAAAACTAAAAAAAAAAATGATATTAATTCAGATAATCTTTTCCTCATATAAAAATGATACAATCACTCCACCCAGCTCTCCCAATGGAGGATAATACAGTAGTTCCAATTGAATTAGAAATGAAGTGAACTTGGAGCTAAATGAATCATAAATCAATAAATACCTCAGCCTGCTGCCTCACGGTTTATTGATTCACAAGCTGTTTATCCCACACTCATTGTGCTTCAGTGCAATTATCGTTTAATTACATTTTCTGTATGTACCAAATTGTATTTTAGATGTCTTCCTAGACCAAACAATTTCAAGCTCTATATCTACTCACTAACCATGGGGTTTGTTTATCTTTTCTTCTTCAGTATGCTAGCCTTGATTTCTGCTTGTACATCAGACACATCTCACAATAGGACCTATTAAAGCACATTTAACAAACTCCCCCTAATTATAATCATGTTTATTGTTCTCATTTTTTACATCAAAACTGATTTGAAATGTAACAGATGATGTGTGTTAGAGAAAATATAGCATCGTATGAACCACATAAAGCTATTGAAATGATGAATCTAAACCATGAAACCTGTACTTTTATTCAACATAAGTATGAAATGGCCCAGGACAAGAATATAATTAGCAATTGACTTGATGTTGACCATTTAAGGTATTGTTTTTAAAAAATAATTGAATGTGGAATATTCTTCCTAATTTCAAATTATCTCATGTTAAAAATTTTATCTTCAGTGAGAAATCCAGAGATAGCAGGTAATTTCTACCTTTATAATCTAAGGCATAAAGTACATTAACATTTTTTTCAACAAGTCTCTAAACTAAGAACCCATATAATATGTCCCAGATGAAGCTCTTTAAAACGTCTTTCAGAAACAATAACAAATAGCATGTGATAGCTTAAAAATAGATTGCTTTCAAAGAAGATATGGACTACACTTAATCTTGCCAAATGGGAGCAGATTTCAAAGTTATATTGGAGATGTAACATCATTTATATCATTCTTCAAAATGTTACAATCCATCTGTTATTTTTTTATCCCTATAGGGAGACAGAGGTCATTGAGATCTTCCATCAGAGGTTAGATCTGATTTATATGTTATGAGACACATAGCACCAAGTTTACCATAAGCTCAGTAAAACAGTTTTACTGACAGAGAAGTCTGTTTGGAAGAATTTGTTCTTCAATGGTCATGAACCCTAAAATAAGAGAGTATTTTTAGATTTCAAAACTTTATTGATTTCAGAAACTGTTAGGAAATGTTTAGTTGCCAATATCTTACTTGGTTCCGGTGCTACCACCCAGATCATGAAATAAGCAAGAAATGTCCTGTTCACATTTCTTAGTAAACAAAGTAAGAATTTGGCATGGATATTTTTGCCACATTCAGTCCATGCTTATTTTATAAATTAATTAACAAATGTATGATTGTATCAAGATTTAGGGATCTGTACATGTAAATCAAAGTAGTTTTATATAGTATTTCATTGATTCTAATGTAATTATAAGGCAAGTAATTGTAAGAATTGAATAAAAAGCTGATTCATTCATTTCTAATGATTATCCCTTAGATTCAAATATTATATTTGTGTGCATATGTGCTTGTATAGTTGTGTGTGTATGTTAAGCTACTGTAGAGAGAGGTGTAATTTTCACTATTGGGACAGCATTATTGGATCACTTTCTTCCTTCTGTAACTTTGTACATTACAATATAGTCTATTAAATGAAAAAAATATAAAATTCTTCCAATTCAAAATTAATTTCTGCAGATGAAGTTCTTTTCAAGTTTGGAAGTCAACTGGATTAATGCTTTGGGAACCATGTATCTAGGAGAGTTTGAGCACAAACCACATGAAACATATTTGGATATATATGTAACTACAAAGCTATGACACATCCTAATGGTTTCCAACCTATAGATAATATTGCCGCAGTTAACTTTAAACACATACATTGTGAGCAAATCTAAGTATAAACTTGTCTAAAAAATAAATTTTCACCTCTAACTAAAAGGTCAACGTTGCAAACTTGTCTCCATTTCAGATATATCCAAAATAGAGACCAGAATATTAGATATCAACTTCTCCACCATTTCAAAGTGATGTGCTGTACTTCTAAGCAAGACTTGCAAAGAAAATTGTCAAATCTGTTGTAGTTTTCAGTAGTGGTAACCTCTTGTAGTTTAATATATTCTCTATGCTGCCATATGGGTGGTGGTCTATATTCTAAAAATATTGCTTTGGTTATGTCATCCTATTTATAAACATTTTTATTCCTATAGTATTTCATTGAATAGTTGGGTGGCAGTGGGAATTAGAGAAGGCGAAGAAAGTTTTTCTACAAAATAAACTTAAAGATGTTGCCCATTATAATGTTTTCTTGAAATTTCCCAAATATATAAGCTTATAAATGAATTTTACACATTCCGAAATCAGGGAATTAGTATTAATTATTGTAACTATTTCCCAAGTGTATTTGATGAATAATTTTTTAATGAAAATCTATTTTTATGAAAATGAACTCTAGTTACATACAAGCTCTATAAAATAGATATATATGTTTCTATCATTTAATATTTTACAGGGAATTATTTGAGGGATTTTATTTCTAGTATACAAAATACTACAAAGTTTAAAAAGCAAATTTTAACAGATTTTAAATTCTCAATGAAATAATTGATATCTTAATTAAATATTAAAGTCAATACAAAAATTCATCAAATTATTTTCTCATAAAATATAATATTATTAAGCATTCTGAGTAAAAATATATTAAGGAAAAGTAATGACAAAATGATATTTTTAAATTTAACTGTTCTGAGTTTATGATTCTCTTATCCTTTATTTTCAACTCAAAATGTTCTATAGTCAAATAATGCATTTTGCAATCTATGTAGTAGTAATATAGAATATTTAAATATGCCCTGCATATTTTTAACAGTTCTTTCATCACTGCATTGCTATTTTGTAATAAGATAAAAGAGTTTTTATTTTTCAACAATAGGTTTTTTTTTTAATGAACATTCTGCATTTATTCTCATTTATCTTTCTGTTGTATTCTATTGTATTTCTGTTGTATAGAACAATATTCTAGAAATATTGTTCTAGAGCAATCAAAGCTGAAATCAAAATACTTTATGGAAAATAGCTTCACTTGGTCAATGGTAGGGTATCTTTTTCTTCTCTGAGCCTTAGGAATCACTAGTCTGAGTTTTTTTGTTTGTTTGTTTGTTTTTGCAAGCTAAGAACATTGCCCCTAAAACCATTATGCTAACTTAAATTTTATTAAACTCAATTAATGCAGTGTTTGCTAATTATCTCCTTTTTCTCATTCAAATGGTGAGTGCAAGATTGACCAGCTTTCTATGCAGAAAGTTTCAAGAGTGGTATTTTAAAAGAAGTAGAAGAAAAAGAAACTTACCTAACTCAAATTTGATTTACACACACACCTGTGTATCTCTGCTGAAATTATTTTTTTTAAACCACCTTATTTGGTATATAGGTCAGTTTCGTTTTTATTGGTAAAAGCACATGGGGTTGTAATGATCCCAAGAGAAATAATTAAGAATGAAATCTTCTTTATGTGGACAATGATAAGTACCTCACAATAACAATTAATATAAGTAGGATTAATCCATCTATTATATCAGAATTCAAAAACCTGAAAAATAAATATGTGAGAACTTATGGTAAAATTGAAATAAAAATATGGTTATATTTTAAGACAGTTGGCTATTTGCAAAAGTAGAGAAATGGTATAAAATGACTTTAGTGAGGTTTAAAGTATTAGTTACAATGGTAGTGTGTTGAGACTTTAATGTGCATATTTACCCCATGTGGCCTATTGGCCTATGTCTGTACCACTTGATGATATAATGAAACTGAATTTCACAAATGAGGTAGCAAGGGTCAGCACAAGAGGAGAAAGCTTTTAACAGACTTGCCTGCTGCGTTTTTATTAGTATAGGTTGCTAATTTCTTTAGCACTCATTTCCCCTCTGCCACTACTAAAGTGGTGTTTGCCCAGGATATTTGTGGCATGCACCCATTGATGTATAGATGATCACCCCATTTAACAAGATAGAGTTATTAAAATAGACAGAATAATTGATGAAAATTATAGCTGATAAACTCAATGCCTTATTGGACTTGTTCTGTTATATTCACAAAATATCTAGATTTTCCCTGAAAGACTCAGCATTTCTGAATAGCAAACACTAATGTAAGAGTATTGGAAAATGATAGTATATTTGGGATCTGATACCAGGACACCTGTATGGCAATAAGAAAGTGAGACAGGGAAGGGAAGGCAGCAAATATGTTGGGTTATTAGACAAGTGATCATTGTGTTCATTTATTTTTTTTAAGTTTTTAGTTTAATTCCAGTTAGTAAACACACAGTGACATATTAGTTACAGGTGTACAATATAGTGATTTAACATTTCCATACATCACCCTGTGCTCATCACGGCAAGTGCACTCCTTAATCCCCATCACCTATTTAATCCATCCACCTACCCACCTCCCCTCTGGAACTATCAGTTTGTTCTCTAGAGTTAAGAGTCTGTTTCTTGGTTTGCCCCTCTCTCTTTTTTCCCCCTTTGCTCATTTGTTTTGTTTCTTAAATTCCACATATGTGTGAAATCATATGACATTTGTCTTTCTCTGACTGATTTATTTCCCTTAGCATGATCCTACTGGGGAACTCGGAGAGCTGATGTAAAGAATGTCTCTCAGAATTATCCCACCAAAGGGAGAAAATAGCTGAAACATTTATACTCCAACTTCCAACAGTCATTAGTTGAGAGCTACTTGGAGGTTGCATTAATTCTTTAACACTTGCATGTGGGCAGAATAAGTTCAAGCTGTCAGAAAATGCAAAGAGATTCACATGTAGCAATTGGAGGTTTTCTTATGTGCACTAAAATAGTAATACACAAAGAGGTAGGGATAGGACGCAAAACACAAGCAAACACACTCATCTGAGAGTTGTGATTAGACATCACGTTAGCCAAAAATTCATTCACAGATTTCTCAGGCTGTTGCTGCTTTTTAACTCCCCAAATGACCACCTTTTAGAAAGTTTTGGACGTTATAACATGAGATGGTATTGATCATTCAGCATTGAGCTTTCTCAGCATTGAGGAGGTCATTTATATTTTGTTCTGTTTTTAATAAAAAGGAAGACATTTTAAAATCAAAATTCTCTAGTGGGGAGATCCCTTTCATATTTTATCATTTGGGCCAAAAACAATTTGATAAGCTGATTTCTTACCATTCTTCAGCATAAATCACCTATTCCAGGTAGGTAGTTACAGTAACTCTCTCAGACATGGCTGGCATATTGCTGTCTTTCTTACCGTTTTCCTCATATGTATACTACCCTCATTTGAGGTCCAAATGTAGTACCATTTTATCTATATAGACATCCTTGTAATCCACAGTGTCCTTTGATCTGAATTTCTAAACTGCTATTGTTGATACAATAATTTGATACTTAATGTCCGTTCATTAATTATGATATATGATATATTAAGTCCTACCTTGAGTTAGGTGTTGTTTTAGGTTCTAGGAACACAGTAGATAAAAACAAATAGCCCTGCCTTGAAGGAGTTTATGTTGAAACAGTGGGATATAAACAACTAAAATAAAATATACAGTGTGTTAATGGTGTAAGTGCTTTGGACAAAAGACAAAACAAACTAGAGTGTGTTGGGAAGTCGGATAGCTAGTAAAAGGAGTCCTTTCTTGGAGAGTAACATTTGAGCAAAGACGTGAAGGTAATGTTAACTGAGCAAAGTTATGTTGATGACTGGGGGAATAGTATTTCAGGTAGTTGAAACAGCAAGTGCAAACAACCTAAGATGGTACACGTGTCTGGCAAGTTCAAGGAAAAGCAGAGAAAACAGTGTGGCTGGAGTGGAGTGAGTAGGGAGGAGAAGAGGCCAAAGTGCCTATAAGGGATTCGGTTGGGTCTTATAGATAATTGTACATAGTTTGACTTTTATTCTGAGTGAGATAGGAAGGCACTAGGGGATCCTGTGAAAAGGAGTGACATGATGTGATGAGTCTTCAACAGAAACACTTTGCTGCCTTGACAACAGACTGCATAAACAGGTGAAGGAGACTCTTACGGTGATCTGGATAAATGATAATTGTGGCTTAAACAGGGCAGTAATGGTGGAGTTGCTGAAAAATGCTTAGATACCAGAAATATTTTGAATATGGAAATAACAGGACATGCTAACAAGTTGAATGAATGGCATGAGCAATTGAGAAGAGTCCAAGTTATTTGGTCTGAACAAATGGAAGATAGAATTGTCATTATCTCAGTTGGAGACATATAAGCATAGCAAGTTTGAAGGGGGAAGATTGGAAGCTCTCTTTTGGACATGTTAAGTTAGAGGTTTCTATTAAACATCCAAGTTGAAGTGTCAAATAGTGAGGTATATGTATACTTCTGAATTTCCGAAGAGTAGTTTGGGTTAGCAATATATAAATTTGGGAGACGCAGATTGTATGAGATCCTTAAGAGAGTAAGTAGACTAAAAAACTAAAGACATCCAAAGGATGAATGCCCCAGCATCTCAACATTAATGAAGTAAGGTCAAGGTTATGAGGAAGAACCAGAAAGACAACTGATAAGGAGTGACCAGTGAGGAAAAAGTAAAATCAGTAGTGTATAATACTATGGAAAGGCAGTAAAGAAATTATTTTTTTAATCAATTTTGTTGAATGCTGTTGATAAATAAATGTCAACTGAAATTTAGCTATGAGATGGAGCAAAGTAGAGGTCATTGCTTACTTTGACAAAAAAACCTCTTTGAGGTGGAAAGGTGAGGGTAAAAGCCTGAGAGGAGTAGGTTGAAGAAATAGCGGGAAGAGAGAAATTGGAAATGAGTCAAGATAATTCTTTGTCTATGCAAGAGAGAAAGAAAACCTACATCTTTTTATCAGCATTTTGTTTCAGAATATGGGTCTGTTTTTACTAGCATAAACCCACCACCTTAATCTTACATAATTACTCTTCTTAAAAGAAATTTATTTATTTGAGAGAGAGCGAGAGAATGAGAGAGAGAGAGAGCACAAATGGGGGGTACGCAGAGGGAGAGGGAGAAGCAGGCTCCCTGCTGAGTAGGCAGCTGATGCTGATATGGTGCTTGCTTGATAGGATCCCAGGACCCTGAGATCATGACCTGAGCCAAAGGTAGATGCTTAACTGGCTGAGCCACGCAGGCATCCCAGATAATTACTCTTTGTCTCTGACTTTTCTATATCCTCCTAAGGAAAGGCCTCACCTCTTATCTTGCCCTTCTTAATTTATACACAACTTCTATTTACTACCTCAAAATTTCCACTTACAGGGAATGATTTCTGGCACCTTTGAATATTTATTTTATAGATTGCTTTCTTCCAACTCATGCAGAGTTGAGAGGCAATGTTTTATAACAGATCATATTCCTGGAGTTCAGGACTTGAATTTCTGAAAGATATATGGAATAAATGAGTCAAGATAATGGAGAAAACTTCAAATGAAGATTCACAAAATCTGCTGCTGAGGTTCCAAGAGTTTCCTCTAATTCAGATTTGGCCAACAGCTCAGCTTTATCATGGACTTCCTTGAATTTCTGTGGGATTCACCTTATCTCTCTTTATAAAACAATAATAATAACAAATAATAACTTTTAAAAAGGCAACAAAACACAGGGGGAAAAAAATCCCTTCCAACTATCCTAAGCTCTCTTCCTTGAATCAATCCCAACCAAAGCTAACAATGTTGTTTCATTTGACTTCTTCTTTTCACCCCTTTATCTGCATGCACTGCTATTATTAGATTGTTTCTACCACTTACTAAGTTTCTGGCAAAACAATTATATTGATATACATCTCTTGTTTTTAATTGTTAGTTAAATTATATTATAGAATTATAAGTTGATAGTTTTTCACTCTTCAAAACTTACAAACATTTACATTTGAAGAAAACATAAAACATATAAGTGGCTGCAGGTTCAAGTGAGTAAAAATTATTTATGGCACCTCACACTGTTGTAGCCTGACCTGTTGACCCTCAATGTTCATTAGAAATTCATCAGTACTGGCTTACCTTCTCTTCTTTGCATCGTCCTTCCTTCTGATCTTTTGGCTTTAGGCCAAGGAGAGATTTTCTACAAAAACAAAAACAAAACAAAACAAAACAACCTTTTTAATTAGCTCTTCACCCTCCTGATAGTTTCAGAATAATTCATAAAAAAAGAAAACTTCAGATCATAGTTCATTTTCTGAAGAAACCATGAAAAACTGGAGCTATCCAACTGTGCTATTCTCCCAAGAAGTTTTAGGCCCTTTGTGCATGTATGTGTGTGTAAGCTATAGGCAAAGATAATTTTTATTATAACTGAGACTTTTTAAAAAATTGTAACAACTTCAAAACTTGATTTCTTCATGTAATAAAAATAATAACATCTTTCGGAGTGCTCATTATGGGCCAGACATTAAGCTGGTCCCATAAAATTGCCTTTTTTTTTTTATTTAATCCTCTAAATAACTACATTAGGTTGATAATATTCTTGTGCTCATTTTATAGATAAAAACTGAAGCCATACATGGATAAGTGATGTATCCAAAGCCACACAGCCAGTAAATATTACAGTCTGAACGTCCAAAGAGTCGGTCTTATTTCAGAGCATAAATTTTAAGTGTCAATGATATTGTATAATATCCTGTGATGAATATTCTATGTGTATTCATCTAAATAGAAGTCCTAAAAGTATCCTTAAATCTATCATTTTACAATTGATGAAAAGGTTTAATGTCAATGAACATGTGTTAATATTTCATAAGTGAAGGAATGAAACAAATACCACCCTTGTTTTTCATTGGCTTGTGTGTGGGAGCATGTGTACAGTTAGGGAAGGGAGGGGGTGTTGTCAGGTCAAAGGGCTATGCTAAGAGGACTAAATGTGAATCCTAGAAGAGGATTCACCTCAATTGAAATTGCATCCTTTTTTTACTATATTGAAAGGCAGGGCAAAGACGATTAGCCCATCCATAGGATGGTTTACCAAGAAAAGCTAGTTTGCTTTCTCTATCTCTTCCACTTCTCAGGGTACTGTGAGTTGATAGTTTTTCACTCTTCAAAACTTACGAACATTTACATTTGAAGAAAACATAAAAGATATAAGTGGCTGCAGGTTCAAGTGAGTAAAAATTATTTTTTTAGGGTGTCCCTTCCTTAAGATGCTGCCCCTCACCAATCCACCCTTGACAAACCCGTGGAGATCAAAATCAACAGGCTCTTTGTCATGTCATACCATTGTCCCATTACATGTTTGGTTTTTCTGTTGTGTGTGTGTGTGTCTGTGTGTGTGTTTATAAAAATATAACATTGTTGGCTACTGTAAAAGATAAACTTTTTTTTAGTAGTAAAATTTTTAAGAGTCTATTTGAGCAAAATCAATTCCAATCAGGGCAGTGGCAAACTGGAAGTAGGAGCGCTCCAATGACAGGAGCTCGGTGAGAGACATTTATAGAGAAAAGGCAGAAGCAAAGCAAGGAAATTATTGATGAGCTATAGCTTAAAGTCTAGTTGTCTGTTTGTGATTGGTTGTCCTTAGTTTTGAGGCGTTTACAGGCTTAGATTTTGGTTTGCTTACATGGGTCATCAAGACATCAGAGCCACCTCAGTCTAATGCCCTCCATGTTTAATTAATGTAACACTACAGAGAAAGTTGATGTTGAGAGGCATGCTTTCCTGGTTGTGTGTGAGTGGGGTTGGGGGGTGGGGGTTACAAGAAGGTAAGAAGATTTCTCAGCAGGCAGGCTGCTTATAGAAAGTTGAAACCCAAGGGTTTTTTGTTGTTGTTGTTGTCATTGTGAAGTTTTTTTTTTTTTTTTTTAATTAAAACTTCTTTTTTAGAACAGTTTAAGGTTCACAGCAAAATTTAGGGGAAGGTACAGAAATTTTCCCATATGCTCCCAGCCCCCAACACATGCATACCCTCCTCCCCCATTATCTACACCCCTCACCAAAGTGGTACATTTGTTACAGCTAATGAACCTACACTGACACGTCATAATCATCCAGAGCTCATAGTTTACATGAGGATTCACTCTTGGTGTTGTATATTCTATGGGTTTGGAATCAAGGATTGTTTCACACCTCAGACATAGACCCATTTTTACTCTAGGGTCTATGCAATGTTTCTTTGGTAGTGTTACTCTGCTAAAACCTTAGTGGACCTATCATCTAGTTGATTCCAAATCAGCAACATATGCTAAAGGTTATATATACAAGCTCTTTTCTAGAATATTTCTCATTTTTGCTTTTTTTTAAAGATTTGTGTCTACATTGAATACAATTCTCTCTCTTTTGCTCTCCCTCACTTTTTCTCACTCTCACATATGACTTATTTTTAGATACCCTCATCTTCTCAGGCTTCATGAGAAATCCACTCATGCAGTATATTTTCTCTGTGGCAGATATATATATTTCCATTTGTGAAGATACTCTGGGCATCAATTCCATCCCATCAGAGACTTTAAACAATGTGGATGGCCATGTTCTTAATTTGATCCTTGCAACAAAACAGTTTCAATCAGCCTTTGTTTCTCGTAGTAATTATTTATACTTTTATTGAGCTATAATTGACAATAAATTACACATATTTAAAGTGTATAGTCTTTTAGGTTTTTGCATGTGTATACACCTGCAAAAGCATCACCACAGTCAAGATAATGGCCATATTCATCACCTGCAAATATTTTCTCCTGCCTTTTTGTATATATCCTCCCTTCTGTTCCTTATCCCCAAGCAACAACTGATCCAGTTTTTGTGACTATAGTAAATATTGTCTATAATTTTACATAAATAGAATTTTGTTTGTTACACTTAGCATAATTATTTTTTCTATTGCATAGTATTTGATTTTATGGATGTATAAAAATGTTTTTATTTATCTATTGATAGACACTTGAATTGTTTCTAGTTTTTGTCTATTGCTAATAAAACTGCTTTTGTGTGTGTGTGTGTGTGTGTGTGTGTGTATGTGTGTGTCTTTTAGATTTTATTTATTTATTTGACAGAGAGAGTCACAGCGAGAGAGGGAACACAAGCAGGGGGAGTGGCAGAGAGGGGAAGCAGTCTCCCGGTGGAACAGGGAGCCCCATGCGGGGCTTCATCCCAGGACCCTGGGATCATGACCTGAGCCGAAGGCAGACACTTAACGACTGAGCCACCCAGGCGCCCCAATAAAACTGCTTTGAATATTCATTCACAAATATCTTTCTTTTTTTTGTTTTAAATGGTACATTTTATTATCTGTGGTTGAATAGCAGTTTCTTCTTCCAAATCTATAGGGTTCTGAATTGAAGGGTTTTGTCTGTTTTCATTCATTACTGTCAGTCATTTTCTGGGTTCATCTTTCCAAATGCGGCCAATAATAACAAACATACATTATTAACATTCTGTATTTCAACCCGTAGCCCCAGTGTTATTAGTTTATTAGATATTACCTGAATCCCAAATGGTCAAAAAAAAGTCTTGCTAAAAGTTTTTCTACCATAAAGTGTGAATCGGTATGATGGTGTGTGTTGAAGTTTTCAGGGAAGAAGCTGAGAAGACCTCTTTTAAAAAAGAACACCAAAGGACACCTGAGTGGCTCAGTTAGTTAAGTGTCTGCCTTCGGCTCAGGTTATGATCCCGGGGTCCTGGGATCAAGCCCTGCATCAGGCTCTCTGTTCAGTGGGGAGCCGGCTTCTCCCTCTCCCTTGGCCCCTCCCCCTGCTTGTGTTCTCTTTCTCGCAAATAAATAAAATCTTTAAAAATAAATAAATAAATAAGAACGCCAAATTATAAAGACAAAATTAGGTATTTACGATGAGAAGATAAACAACAAAATAATTACAAATAAAAAAATATCACAAATTTTTAAAATCACAGATTTTTAAAATCTTATTTATGATATACCTATACATTTTTTTCTGCCTTTTTAATTATATTATCTTTTATTGCATCTTAATATTACAGTGAATTTTAATAATATTTTCCTTCACAGAACAGAAAAGTACATCTGTTTTTCCTTTAACATGATAGATCTTTTTAAAAATTATTGACAGTTTGGGGGTGTCTGGGTGGCTCAGTCGTTAAGCATCTGCCTTCGGCTCAGGTCATGATCCCAGGGTCCTGGGATCGAGCCCCGCATCGGGCTCCCTGCCCCGCGGGAAGCCTGCTTCTGCCTCTCCCACTCCCACTGCTTGTGTTCCCTTTCTCGCTGTGTCTCTATCTGTCAAATAAATAAATCTTTAAAAAAAAAAATTATTGACAGTTTGGACACATAGAACATGACTTCATTTATAGAAATACACACTGTTAGTAGAAAGTGCATCTTTTTGCCCCTCAAAATAAGGGAATGCTGATGAATTCTATAATTCCATTTAAAAATGTATTGTGTGTTTATAGTTATATGCATCACATTATTTTCTATGTAACATAAAGGAGAGAGCTTCAGTTTTGACTCGGGTTCTATAAAAAACAAATCTTTTGCTTACAGTTTTATAACTGGAAAAAATATTCCATATTCTCATTTCTAACTCCATACATACCAATCTTGTTACTCCTCCACAACTCACATTCTTCTGGTGCCAGATGATAGAGGACACATTTCTGTTGAATAATACCAGGCGAATTGGCACAGAGAGCTGTAGGAATGTTCTGGAAAGCATTTCTCCCCTGTTATGGCTAACAAAGCTTAGTTATAAATTGTGTTAATTCTTATATTCTATTATCCTCAAACTAAATGTATCTCCAACTCAATTTCCCCTTAGACAAATACCAGAAATGATTGTGGTAACACTAATTCCACTTAACATGAAGAAGGTGATAGGGAAGTAGAGCAAAAAGAGACAGTCATCCTAATAAAGTGAGATTATAGTACTGATGTCAGAACATTTTGCAAATATGTCTGCTTGTAAAGTCCCTGTGAACACATTACTAGATTCCCTCCTAGGGCTTTGGGATGGACCTGTGTAAGTGGGGGGACCTGAAGTCTGTCTCATTAACTTCATAGTTAAACTGTTCCTGATCCCCACCTTTCAAGTCTTTGATAACATTTACCTCATTACCTGCCTCTGAATACCTAATCTAATGCCATGTGTTTTAGGCTTTTCTATATGTCAGCATTTCAAATATGTGAACCAAATTCTCTACCAATAAGGATAAACTAGGTTATGCTGTGGAATTAAACACCTTCAAAATTTTGGTGGCTTAAGACAAACAAAGTTTATTTTTTGTGGGTTGGTAGCATTGAGAAGACATTTATTTATTTTCTCATCTTGTTTACTTAGGGACAGGGATGATGAAGTGCCCTCTGAACATGCGTTCCCACAACCATCCTAGCAGGGGAAAGAGAACTCAGGAGTTCATCACACTGGGAATTAAAAGTTGCCGTTTGGAAATAACCTGACATTTCCCTCTCTTACCTCAATAGCGAGTATTACAAACACCCAAACTTAAGGGATTCATCAGGTTCAGTCCTCCGTATGTCTAGAAAGAATGGAAAACTGCTTATCAGTAAGCAGTCTTTTACCAGATCAAAAACTGATCTCTGGCTTCTCTTGACACCTCCCGCTAACTACTGCTGTTTCAACATAATGTCTTGTCGACCATATTTTATTATTGAAGTAAAACACATGAAAATAATCAAAACTGAAATGCTTCAAATTTTCTATTTATTAACCACATTATTGCTTATAAAACTTCTTGCTACTTATGATGTAGCAAAAATCAATAGTAATCTTAACTGAAATGTGATATAAACTCAAATATAATGAAGAAGGGCTTATAGGAGATTTTTTTCATGACGGTACAGATGATGAATTACTTCCCTCACCAGATAATTAGTTAATAGCAGATATGGGACTTCCCCAGTATTTCAAATCCCAACTCAGTGTTTTTTCTCTTTATATGCAATAATTTTAATCTTTCCTCCTAGAATTTCACCATATAAGCAATAGTAATTCAACAAAAAAATCCCTCTTTCAGCTTGTCATACATTATTTCTTAAGTTTAATATTGTTATGTACCTATTGGAATAATTTTTATCTCACTGATATCTTTTATTTTTCTTATTCAATAATTTTAATAGGACACTTGTATTTTATTTTTTATTTTTTTAAATTTATTAGAGAGAAAGCACATGTGAGAGTGAGCAGGAGGAGGGGCAGAAGAAGAGGGAGAAGCAGGCTCCCCCCCTGAGCAGAGAGCCTGACATGGGACTCAATCCCAGGACCCTGGGATCATGACCTGAGCCGAAGGCAGATTCAACCGACTGAGTCACCCAGGTGTCCTAGGACACTTGTATTTTTAGTTAGATAACTTGTTTAGACTTTAAAATGTGGCCTGATCTGGGGATACAAAAAGGAGTGAAGCATAGCTCCTGCTATCCAGAATCTTATAAGTAGAACCGAGACCAGGAAATAACAAAGAGAGAAGAAAGAAAAAAGATTTCAGGTACAGAAAATTAAAGTATAATAGCATGATAGTCTGAGACTACATTGGAGGAGCAATATTGTCAGTAAACTGCATTTCAGTAAAATTGGAATGTGGGGTGTGTTTGCTTTGTCATGGAGATGGGTCACAGAGTAAGATGAGGGGACTGGTGAGAGAAAGAATAGAAGAAAGTGAGCAGTGGCCAGACCATGAACAATTTTTCGGCCACAAGGAAGTAGCTAACTTTGTTGTATATGATGCGAGCCATCAAAAGGAATACCACATTGGATTATCTCCCTCTTGTTCTAGCGTGTCTTAATTTTATTTTCTATCTAGCATTCAGGCTCATTTTAGATGCTATAATAACTGTGAACAATTGCCAAGGTTAATAGTGTTTCTGTTCACCTTGCCCGTGTGCATAGGAAAAAAATTAACTTTTGTATGACCATCTGTTATCCCCTTTCTTAATACAAGTGAGATCAGGGTTCTTTTTTTTTTGTTTGTTTAATTTCTGGAAGGCACCGAATTTGGGAAGGGATAACCACCTTATATACCAGCAAGGATGTTCTTTTAAGGACTCATTCAAATGTATCCTTGAGAGATGCTTGATTTCTTCCTTCTTCATGTTGTTATTTCTCCACATTAATCTGAAACTTTTTTCAGGTACACATTTCATAATTCAGTTTCATAGTATATAGATGATTCCAAATTGATCACTGTCTGTCTTCATAAGCTACTCTGTGAACTGAACATCCTATTAAACTTTAAAGTTTTGACCTGAGATTACTTCCACACCAAGCATAATTTCAGCCTATGTATCATAAAGTGAATGAAGTTTCTTAAGAAACTTGTTCTCTAGTAATTGTAACACCAAAGCTTCATTTTGCTAATACTAAGACATTGGCTTTTCCTGCACTGACCAAATCTTCCTCTTAAATTTCTTAATTATTATTTCACAATGACTACTTCACTAATCAGTGGTAGATGAACAGGTAACCATCACATGCTTGACACTGAGGAGTTCATCAATACTGGTGTTTTAACTGATGTAATATTTACAAGTAAACAGTCAAGGAATCATAACTTATCATGAGATGTGTAAGAGAAAAAAAAAGCCTCCAGAATCTTTGAGGCAAAACTTGTAAAATACCCAAATATTTTATAAAAAAATAAAACGATTTATCAATTAAGGCTGAGTGGATAGAATTAAAGAATAAAATTGTTTGCTAAATCTTCTATCCTGACATTATATTCTTTTCATTAGAATTTTGTATAAGACATAAACATAAAATCACACCATTTTAAGCAGGACACAAAGACAGCATTTGCAGATCACGACTTTTCACATAACTATTTCAATTATTGAATAAACACTTATATAACTCTGTATATATATCAGGCAGCATTCTAAATGCTTTACAAATCTAAACTCGTTAATCCTTATTAAACTATGGCTGAATTACTATGTACTTTATAGCTTTCATGTGAAGTGGCTACATGTTTAGAAAGTACTTGTTAGTAGTGACAGAGGGATTGCAGAGATAACGGGACTCCTCATGATCAGTGGGTGATTCTTAGTGGTCCAATGGGAAAAGGCAAAAACAGAGTATTTTAATGCTCATTTTGTCTCCCAGGGGTAGCAACTCATTATTCCTGCAGAAATATTGTGGGATAAAATGTCTTCCTTATGGGGCAGTAAATGAAAGAATACATGCTTTAAAAGTTATTATTTTATAAGAGAGTTTACTGGATCACAATGTATTTTCATATATATTATTTCATTTGATGTGAGGATACTGTGAGATGACGTTTTCTAACATTTACTGATGTATGAGCCAGACACTGTGTTGATTCACTTTATTGAATCCTTACAACTTTTGATCATACCCAAGTAATAGAAGAGAAATCTGAGACTCACATATTAAGCACTAGCAAGTGACTGTACTTGATAAGCCTAGGTAAGCATGGTTTAATTCAATAAATAAAGATGCTCAGGGAAACAAAGCAAGTAAAGGGCCAAAATTAACTTTTGCCAAAATCTATGTTCTTAATCACATTGCTGTTGTTACTGTTTTCATCATTATGTTCATAGTCCCAAGATGAAAAAAACAAATAAGAGTTATGCCTTTGCCACAATTGCATAGATAGTGACTGCAATTCACGCTAATAGTAGAGGCAGTGTGATATAGCAAAATGATATGCCATAAAGAAATACCTTCCCCAAAAGTCCTGTTAGAAGTAATAAACAAATTTAGCAAATTTGCAGAACACCAAATCAACACAAAAATCAGTTGGATTTTTGCATGCTAACAATGAACAATCTGAATAAAAATTAAGAAACCAGTTCTGTTTACATCACAAAGAATAAAATACTTGGGAATAAACTTAACCAGGGAGGCAAAAGACTTGTACACTGGAAAATACCACATGTTGCTGAAATACGTTAAAGACAAAAATAAATGGAAAGTTTATTTCCTGTGTTCATTGACTGGGAGATTTAATATTGTTAAGATGTCAATATACCCAAAGCAATGTACAGATTCAATGCAATCCATATAAAAGTCCCAGTGATGGTTTTTGCAAAAATATTTTTAAAAACTTTAAATTCATGTGGAATCTCAAGGGACACTGAATAGCTAAAACAATCCTGAAAAGAACAAAGTTGGAGGTATCACCTTACTGATTCTAAATTTATTACAAAGGAATCAAAACAGTGTTGTACTGGCATAAAAACAGACATATGGACAGATGAAACAGAAATCCCAGAAATAAACCTTCTACTATATGGTCAAATGATTTCCACAAGGGTGCCAGGATTATTAAATGTGGGGGAGGGGGAGGATAATCCTTTCAGCAACTGGCTTTGAGAAAACTGGATATCTACATGCAAATGAATGAATTTGGATCTGTACTTCAGACCATATACAAAATTAACTCAAGCTACATCAAAGATATTAGAACTAAAACTATAAACCTCTTAAAAGAAAATAGAGATAGCTTTATGCTTTTGGATTTTTTTTTTGGCTTATGAAAATTTATTATTGTCATGTTCTCACCATCAAAACTTATTATCTTTCCTTCTTGTCTTTGTATAAGACCAAAAAAGAGATATTGGCCTCTTTGAGTCACTGGGAACACGAACTTTGCAACCAAATCTAGCAACCAGAACTTCATCGTTTTCCTCAATAAAATTCAACAATCATTGTGTACAAAGGCTGTGATTTTTTTTTTTTTTGTCTTTTGTCATTCTTGATCAGCTAGACCGTTACACACTTTCTGAGGGAAAAACTTGGCTTCAACCCCTACTTTTTTCCAGCACAATTCCCTTTGCGTGGGAAGTGTCTCCGTAAGGGTTGGCCTTCAGGTCTGTGCCCAAATGGACGTTCTTGTACTATTTATTGTGCCACTTCTGATCTCATCAGTGGCTAGGGAGCTTTCTGGCAGTACAAAAACCGTGACACTCGACTATCCTGCTGGTGCCATGGGCCTGAGCAAAAGAGAGAAGCAGCACAGGAAGGCTACACTCTTGGATTTGTTAGTGATTTCTTAGATATGATACCAAAAGCATAGGCAACAAAAGAAAAAAATAAATTGGATTATATCAAAATTAAAAATTTTTGTGTATCAAAGAATGCTGTCAAGAGATTGAGAATGCAACCAATGGAATGGGAGAAAATATTTGCAAATCATATATCTGATAAGGAATTAATATCCAGATTATATAAAGAACTACAACTCAACATTAAGAAAACAAACAATCTGATTCAGAAATGAGCAAAGGTCTTGAATAAACATTTCTCCAAAGAAGATTTATGAATGGGCAATAAGCACATGAAAAGATGCTCAACATCACTAATCATGAGGGAAATGCAATTCAAACCAAAAGGAAACATCACCTCATACCTATTAGGATGGCTGCTATTAAAAAAAAAAAAAAGTATTGATGAGGATGTGAAGAAATTGAAACATTGCACACTGCTAGTGGGAATGTAACATGGTGGAAACTCTGTGGAAAACAGTTTGGCATTTCCTCAAAAAGTTAACTGTAGAATTACCATATGATCCAGCAATTCCATTTCTGGGTATATACACAAAAGAATTGAAAGCAAGGACTTGAACAGATATTTGTCGACCCATGTTCACAGCAGCATTATTAATGATAGCCAAAATGTGGAAACAACTCAAGTGTGCATCAATAAACAAATGAATAAACACAGTGTGATACATATTTACTATGGAATATTATTCAACTTTAAAAGGGAAGGAAATTCTGAAACTTACTGCAAGTGGAGAAACCTTGAAGACATTATGCTAAGTGAAATGAGCCAGTAACAAAAAGATAAATACTGTATGTTTGCAATTATATGAGGTTTTTAAAGTAGTCAAATTTATAGAAACAAATTGCAGTAGTGGTTCTCAGGAGCTATGGAGAGGGATAATGGGGAATTATTGTTTGCTGGATGCAGAGTTTCAGTTTGGGAAGATGAAAAAAAAGTTCTAGAGTTGGATGGTGGTGATGGTCGCACAACAACGTGAACGTACTTAATGCTACTGAAATATACACTTAAAAATGGTTAAAATGGTTTGTCTCCCCCTCCGATTTCCCCCCTTTCATTTTTCCCTTCCTACTATCTTCTTCTTCTTTTTTTTTTTTTTTTAACATATAATGTATTATTTGAACCATGAGAGACTATGGACTCTGAGAAACAAACTGAAGGTTCTAGAGGGTAGGGGGGTGGGGGGATGGGTTAGCCTGGTGATGGGTATTAAAGAGGGCTTGTACTGAATGGAGCGCTGGGTGTTATATGCAAACAATGAATCATGGAACACTACATCAAAAACAAATGATGTAATGTGTGGTGATTAACAACATAATAAAATTTAAAAACAAGGTTAAAATGGAAGTTTTTATTATGTATATTTGATCACAATTAAAGTTTTTTTTATAGGAACATTGGAGAAAAGCAAACCTCAGATACCAATTGAATTTTTAATTTAAAAGCTGTCGCCTTTGAGCCGTTGGTCAAAATCTTCTCATTTTCAGTCTCTCTGAAAAAGAAAATGTAGATAATCTATAGTCTCCAAGGTTGTTGGGAAGCTTTATCATGAAAATGTATGTAAAATTCTTGACTCAAAGTAGGTACGCAATGATAGCTTCAATGTTCATCATGCATCTGTGTGCTAAATATCAGTGTTTGGATGGGAGGTTATTTGCAAGGAAAGCTCCATTTAAGGATTTAAATAATAAGTAGATATTAATCACACAAGCATCTTGTAATGATTAAACTACTAAACAAGCATTTGTAATACAACGATGTCTTGAGAGAGAAAATAAGCCCTGATTTTAATGACATATTTATCTAGTTCTTTTTTTAAACTTCTTAAGATTGCTTCTAACAAGCGTTATTCATGGTGAGTCATATAATGCAAATATTCAAAAGTTGGAGTTTTAGTAGCAGTTTTCTCTCTTGCTCAGTTATGGTTGTTGATCTGTGAAAGACCGTAAGTAAAAGCAAGAAAAGGGCAAATTTATAGGCTACCAATCTTGGAAATCTTGGCATTTCCTGAATAAAAGAAGTATCTTAGGGTCCTGAGGTCATGGCTAAAGGGCATCTAATGATTAACACTGGACTAAGACTTTTTTTCAAGGGACAAGAATTCTTTAGTTTGAAAGAATTTATTTTTCTTTTGAAAGAATTTAGAAAGGTATCACAGTATAGCAGTTAAAAGTTTAGATTCTGCAATCAAATGTCCTGGGGACAAACTACTAGTCTACATCTTCCCAGTTGTATGTCCTTGAGTGTGTTACTTCACTATTTGAGGTCTGTGTGATGATAAACAGAGCAAGTTCATAGATATGATACACAACAGTAAAGCATTTAGCAAGGTTCATGGCACTTAGTAAGTCCTCTATAACTTTTTTATTATGATGATGATAATTATCATGATTCGTAAGATCTTATTATCTCAGAACATGGCTAGACACAGCCCACTTAATTACAGTGGAAAAAAGCAGACCGATCATTGTTGGGCTTGAATTTGTGCTGTTGAAACTAAGATATTCTAACATAGAGAAGCATTTGGATCCAATGGAGAGGCTTGATAGATGTTTAATCCAGCTGGTGTATCATAATTTTCAGTAGGTTCTGGAACTAGACAACAGGTCAAATAATCAAGCAGCTTGAAGGGAATAGTACTGTTTAAGTTGATGTTACAAAACCATTAACTGACTAATGGAAAATCATAATAAGGAATGTAAAAACTAGTTGTAAGAAAGCTAGGCAAGCAGTCAGACAGCATTAGAAAATTATAAGTAACAGATGCCCTGGCACCTATGTGGGATTCAGTCAAAGAATTCCAGTTCTTAGGGAAGACTAGAAAACTTATAAGTCTTTGTTTTAGTTTGAGTTCCCCCAGGATTAGACCGAGAGAGAAGAAAGCACAAGTAGCTTATTTGGAAGAGGTAGTAAACACCAGTAGAGAAGTACAGAAGTAAAAAAAGGGAGTGAAGGCAGCCAATAGATTATGCTATCAAGCCAGCTATGCTGTGGACAACTGGGATTTAACCCCATGGGAAAATTATTAAAGCCCACTTGCTTTAAACAGTAAAGGAATCAGAGGATTTATATAGTAAATACTACCAGTCATTTGTGGAGGACTGCTGGCTTAAGGAGAGGAACAACCTAGCTTGGCTTCAGAGGCAAACCTAAGGCAAAACAATGTAAGCATTACCAGTTGGAAGGTGCTCAGCCTTGCAGAATGCGCAGTAAAGGATCACAGCTTTAAGGAAATCATCTCTAAGGTTCATCCCACACAGACTTGTGTCTCATATCTAACCTACTTTTAACCACAGACACACTGTTCACAGAAACAGTTTCTTACTTTTTCTATTTTGCCCTCACAAACCTTACTATGTTATCTCAAGTTCCCTGGCAAAACTTTGCATTTCCTGCATGCTTATAATCTTTATCTGAAACCCTGGGGCCAGATAACTTTTGAAATTAAGAATTTTTTGAATTTTAGAAAGACAATACAGTTAATATTCTGTATATTTAATAACACTCAGTGAGGTTTGGGGTAGCACTCTGTAAGTAAATATGTTTTTGTTGTTTCTTTTCTGGTGTCTCAGGAATGACTATTTACATTAAGTGGTATAAGCATAGGCAGTAAATAACCTCACATCACTTCAAGCCAGGGTTGTGTTTAGTCTGGATGAACTGGGCGGGACACAGTATGGAATTAAATCTAGAAGAAGACCCCAGCTCTCAAACTGTTCATCACTTATACAATGGAAAGTGCAGGTGGCAGGGAATATCTAGGTGACTGTGAGGTAATGAAAGTTTCAGAGGTCAAGGAAGTGGCTTCACAGGAAAGAAGGAGAGGGCTCTGGAACTAGAAGCAATGTTACTAGTTTGTTCTTCTGCTGAGTTAACTCAGGTCTGCTGAAATAGCACTTCGCTAATCTACCAAAAGGAAGGTAGGAGATGAGATCTCAGGGATATCTTGATTTGTGTTTCTTTAGATACCAACTTAGGAGAATTTTTAAAAATTTAAAGCAGAGTTTTGGGATTTTGGAATGGTGGATAAGTGGTAACTATACAGTGGACCTGTATATCAAATCTGTCTTTTCCATTTCATAAAAATCAACAATTTAATCTCTCCCCGCCAACCGCAGGCACCACCACCTCTGTTTTTACAAAAGAGAATGCTGAGATCCACTGAGACATAATCTTTAGAATGTATATCTCAACTTTTTTCATTATTGTCCCCTTCCCCTACTAGCCTTTTTAGACCATTTTTTTTTTTCTAATTGCCTACTTCTGTAACATTTAATACCAAAGATGTATATGTATATATCTGTTGATGTACTGTGGCTCTTTGGAGGACTTCTTTATAATAGCTAACATTTTTTATACCCCAAGAACCAACTTTTGTCCCCTTGGAAGCTATATCACTCACATTGAAAGTGCATGTTTAAATTAGAGAATACAAATGTTTACCAATGTGATAATGTGAACACAAAGTTATTTGGTGTCATTTAAGCCATTTTGTAATATCTTTATTCAGTTTAATTTTTTTAGACCTCTCTTTAAGTATCTTTAAACAGTCAAATGGGTTGTTTTTTTGTTTAACACTCGATACAAATTGGAGGATGTGAGTATGATGAATGGTCATAAACATACATTTTTAAACTAATGAATGCAAAGTTCTGTTGAAAGAAAACTCTACATAAAATTAATGCAAAGCCTTTTTGGAGGGTGTCAAGTACTTTAGAACTTTTATTTATTTTAGCTTTTATATATTGAAAATTTCTACCCCAACTAATATTTTGAAGAGTTTAATGGTAAAATGAGAAAGACTTGATAGATATCTCTGCAGAAAACTTATAGATTATAAGGTAAAAATAAATCAGAACCAATATTTTGCTAGTAGCTGAAATGTTTTAGAAAAATTGCTGAACTTGACATTAGAAGACATTGCTCAAAGTGTGACTTAGCCAGCTTGCAGTTTTTTATCTTCTCCAATCTCTGTTCCTCTTCTTTCTAAAACTGGAATTATTATCACTGCAAAGTGTATTTATGGAACTGAAATGAGGAAACCTGTTAAATTGTTTTATAAATTCTAATATGTAAAAATATATTCATTGAATTATGTCAACTATTCGTTATTAGACCTATGCCCAGTGTAACTTAAAGAATAAACTCTGAGAGGCTAAAGTGACACATAGGAGCCTTCTCCAACTTGACTATTCCATATCCTCCTGTTCTAATTGTTTATGCTTCTAAAATTTTGTATTTGATTATAGTTAACATTGTGGCTTATCCTTTCGTAGAAGTTACCTGGCAAATGTGTAAACTTCTATGTTTTGATTAATAGAATTTTGCTGACCAAAGAAATTTTAAAGAGAATTGAGGCTATCCTAAAAGATGAAAGTCTTTGAGAATATTTCTGCCTGAGTTTGCACTTCTCAATAGCATTAAGTTTTAGCAAAAGAATTTGTCAACATATATACCTTTTTATGGATTCAGCCAAATATCTAATGCAACTTTTCTCATTAAGGTTCTTTAGAAGTTTTTTCTATTATTCTAAAATCATAAAAAAATAAAAATAAAAACCTGCATTATAACAGAGTAGTGTGTGGGATGTGACTCTCTCTCTCTTTTTTTTTTTTTTGAACTATTATAACATTCCTCTATCATAGCACTTTTCTCAATGTATCATAATGGTTTGTTTACTTTCCTATCTCTCTCATTAGACAGAGAGCTGCTAAGAAAATATCATTTTCCATCCAGCCTGCAGCACAGTGCTTGTTAATACACTCAGTATTCCTTGAATTCAATTGAATAACACTTTGTACCTTGTTGGCCCACATTTTAAATGACATTCTGTTATAGTAATATGTACATGTTTTTATTCCACTATTGTATTCCAAATTCTTGAATTATGGAGCTATAAACTTTATCCCTTTATTGGCATGGAGTGAACAAAATATTGGGGGGATTGAATGCTGAACGGCACTAGAGACAATTGTCATTGTTTCTGCATGGTACCATTGCAACATTCTTGTTTTCTTATGGTCAGGTTCCTGATAACCCAGATCTAACAGCCAAATTCTAAGAAAGTCTAAGCCAAATGAAGGAAAAGGAAACAAGAAAAGAAACAGGTGGGCTAAAGATTTTGGAGAGCAATAGATTATAAGCTATATATACCTATGGGGTGGTGGGGCAGAGAGACATTTACCTTGGCCACATTTTCAAATAATTACAGTCAGTAAGACAGAAGTCATTAATTGCAACATCTAAACCATCAAATATCAGCAAGAAATTAGAAAACAAAAAATGTGTGTCACAACACATAAAAATCAATCCAAATGTTAACATGAATAAAAATGGTCTGAGGATGGACACAACTCTAATCAGATTATAGAGACAGATTCTAGAGAACATTACTAGTTATGTTATAAAAATAAATCAGTTCTGGGTTTTGGTTCAGCATGTAAAAAGCTTGGACGTCACCCCACCATCCTAACAACAAGTAATAATCTGAACAGACTGAAAAACCAACAACTCTTCTTGGACCCATTAGAGAGGAGAGAGCCAAAGATGAGAGATTCAGACAGACCAATATAATAAGGCAGAGCTTAACAGAACAGAGATTCAAGAGTGGAAGCTGCCAAGGGAACTGCCACGTAGGAAAAACTGAACTGAAATTGGTGAATTGCTGCAGGCTCAATGTGGACAACTCTGAGAATTAAAAACTTAAAGGGAACCCTGTCACAAAGGGGTCCCCACAATTTTTGTGAGATTTACCTCCAGGAGCTCAACCAGGTTCCCTCAGTAAACATTTGAGAAAAATCCCTGCCTGCTTCTTGCAGGGGAGAAAGGGAAAAGGAAACACTTTGAAATATACCAGAGAATTCTGTTCTTCCTAAAATCCTACCCTCAGGGGAAACTAGTTAACCAGAGCCTAGCCTAACCTACTTTGTTAATCAGGGCCTTACTGACTGGGGGAGTAGAACCATCCAACTCCAGTCAGCTCTATCTTGCCAAGTGGGAGAAAGGAAATACCCAACTCCAGACCTCTCTAGCCATCCTGGCCTACCTTAGGAAGGAGAAAAGCCTGAGACAGGATTGTGAAGTTTACAGTCCAGAGGCACTGACTCACTAAAAGACTGAAACCTAATCACAGAACTATAGAACACTTCCCCTCCCTCTATATCTTACTACCAATTACTAAAGGCCTATTTAAAGAAATTCCTCTTTCCCAGTACTTCATGTATGGCTATGAGGGAGAAATTACAGGGCTTAATAAAAGGCAAAAAACACAACTTGAAAGGACAGAGCAAGCATCAGAACTAGACATGGCAGGGATATTGGAATTATCAGACCAGGAATTTAAAATAATTATGATTAATATGCTAAGGGTTCTAATGCATAAAGTAGATAACATGTAAGAACAGGTGGGCAACATAAACAGAGATGGAAATCCTAAAAAGAACTGACTAGACATGCTAGAGGTCAAACACACTATAAAAGAAATGAAGAATGCTTTTGGTTGCTATATTAGTCAGGGTTCTCCAGAGAAGCAGAACCAGCAAAAGATATAGAAATATGTATAAGAAGAGATTTATTATAGAAATTTGCTCACATGATTGTGAAGGATGAGAAATCACACAATCTTCCTTACACAAGCTGGAGAACCAGGGGAGTGGTGATATAATTCAGCTCATGTCTAAAATCCTGACAACCAAGGGAGTTGATGGTGTAACTCCTTGTCCAAGGCTGAAAGTCTGAGAACTGGGAGGTCCACTGGTGTAAGTCTGAAGGCCCAAGAACGAGGAGTTCCAATGTCCAAGAGCAGGAAAGGATGAACTTCCCATCTCAAGAGGAGAGAGCAAGAACTAGCTCTTCCTTTGACTTTTCTTCTTTTTTTATCTTTTCTTTTCTTTTTTCTTCTTTTTTCTTTTCTTCTTTTCTTTTTTTCTCTTTTCTTCTCTCTTCTCTTCTCTTCTTCTTGCTTCTTGCTTCTATTCAAGTCCTCAACCATTTGGATGGTGCCAGCCCACATTGGTTAGGGTGAATCTTAATTACTAAGTCTACTGGTGCAAATGCTTATTTCTTACAGAGGCACTCTCACAGACACATCCAGGAAAAAAAAAAAAAAAAAGTGTGTCAGCCATTTGTGCATTCCTTAGCCCAGTCGAGTTAACCCACAAAATTACTCATCAAAATGGGTTACTAGTAGACTGGATACTGCTGAGGAAAGAGTCTCTGAGCTTGAGGGTATACCAGTGGAAAGTTAAAACTGAAAAGCAAAGACAAAAAAAATTACAACAGAATATCTAAACTGTGGGACAATTACAAAAGGCATCCCATACAGGTAATGGGAATACCAGATGGAAAATAAAGAGAAGGGAACAGAAAAAATGTTTGAAAAAAATGATAGAATTTTCCCAAACTAATGCCAAACACCAAACCATAGATCTAGGAAGCTCAGAGAACACTAAGCAGAATGAATGCCAAAAAATCCTACTCTTAGGCATATAATTTTCAAACTACAGAAAATCAAAGATAAAGTAAAAAAAAAAAAATCTTGAAAAAAGCCACAGGAAAAAAAGTATCTTACCCATAGAGAAGCAAAGAGAAGAATCACATCCAATATTTTCTCAACAACCATGCAAGCAAGAAGAGTGGAGTGAAATATTTAAAGGGTTGAGAGGTTAAAAAAAAAATCCACCTAGAATTCTGTATTCTGTGAAACTATTTCTCCTGTGAAGGTGAAATAAAGACTTATTTAGACAAACAGAAATTGAAGGAATTTATTGCCAGAGGAAATTTCTATGAGTCCAGCATTACCCGAATACCAAAACTAGACAAAGACATTACAAAAAACAAAAAAGTACGGAACAATATCTCTCATGAACAAAGATGCAAAAATCCTCAACAAAATATTAACAAGTCAAATCAATTATGCATAAAAAGAATTATGCACTATGACCAACTGGGATTTATCTCAGGTATGCAAGGATTGTTCAATGTTTAAAAATCAATTAATATAGAAGAGATTGGAAGATGATGGCAGAGTAGGAGGACCTAGGCTCAACTGGTCCCAGGATATTACTAAATAACTGTCAAATCATCCTAATTACTCAGAAACTGACTTGAAGACAGGCAGAACAAACTCCACAACTAAAGGTAGAGAAGAGGTCACATTGAAGAAGGTAAGAAGTGTGGAGATGTGGTTTGGGAGAGAAATGGATCCTACCACTGCAGTGGGGAGGGAGCCCCAGCCTTGAAGAAGGGCAAGAGACAGACTAACACAGAGACTAAACTAATCCCCATAGCAGCTGGCTTGAAAAGCAAGAGGGGCTGAATTTTGTGAGTTCTTGAAACCAGCAGGGTTCTAAAGCCTGGAGTTTCGAAGGTTAGCAGATTTGGGTGGAATAGAGACCACAGGGTATTGTGCTGATCTTCAAGAGAAGTCTGGCAAACAATGCATGGACATACAGCGTGGAAACAGTGATCTGAAGATCTCCTGAGGCTCACAGTTGGAAGGTTGTTTGCTCATCTTGGGGTGTGTCCCAGAGAAACAGCGTCCATGGTGAGATCCCTCCAGGAGCAAAGGAACTGGCTGGAGCCATTTCCCTCCCCTGCCTCTTAGCATAAGCACAGGGCCACCTGTGGGAACCAGCACCATGAGAACATTCACTACCTAACTTGGTTACACCAAGCGCTGCCCCCTTGTGCTCCAGGGGAACCGCTCCTCCCAGTCAAGCTGGTCTCAATCCCAATGCAGCTGGCTCCCTCCACCAGAACACCAGCCCAAACCCCTGCTCACATTGTGTCTTCCAACTGGGGAGTTGTACGGAGCCTCAGTTCTGGCAGCAGTGGTGACATGTCTCATTTCACAAACAGACGAGGGCACACCAAGTTAAAATGTGCCACATTCAGGCCAGGCCCCAAACACTGCCCGCGATAGGCAAAGAGCATCTGCAGACGACTGGCCTGAAGGATAAAGTGGCCAGGACACAACAGCAGAGCATAAACAGCACACACTGGAGACCTTCATGGAAGCACCTCGCCCTAGGGAACAGGAGACACTACCCAGCAAGGCACTACAGGACTGCTTCTTCATAAAGCCATTGCTCTCAAGAACAGGAGATGTAGCTGACCTTCCTAACACACAGAAACAGGCAGAGACTTAGACAAAATGAAAAGACAGAGAAATTTATCCCAAATGGAAGAACAGGACAAGGCCATGGCAAGGGTGATAGGGATTAAGGAATGCACTTGTGATGAGCACTGGGTGGTATAGGGAATTGTTGAATCACTATAATGTACACTTGAAACTAATATAACACTGTATATTAACTAACTGGAATTAAAATTTTTAAAAAGCTCCCCAAAATCAATTCATGTAATGCATCACATCAATAGACTAAAAAAGGAGTATTATTCACCATCAAAAAGAAAGGAATTACCAAGGCATGAAAAGACAGGGAGGAATCTTAAATGCATATTACTAAATAGAAGAAGCCAATCTGAAAAGGCTGCATACTGTATAATTCCAACTATATAATATTCTGTGAAAGACAAAACTATGGAGACAGTAAAAATTCAGTGGTTGTCAGGTGTGGGATAAGATGAGAGGGATAAATAAGGTGGAGCACAGAGGATTTTTAGGACTGTGAAAAATACTCCGTATGATTCTATAATGACGGACTCATGCCATTAGACAACTTTCCAAATCCACAAAACATACAACTTCAGATATAAACTCTAATGCCAACAATGGACTATGAGTGATTATGATGTGTCAGTGTAGGTTCATCAATTATAACAAATGTTCCTCTCCAGTGGGAATGTTAACAATGGGGAGGGCTATGTATGTGTGGGCTCAGGAGGTGTTTGGAAAACATCTGTATTTTCTTTTAAATTTTGCTCTGAACCTAAAGCTGCTCTAAAAAGTAAAATCTTTAAAATTAAAAAATATATATAGAGAGACCATAGCTTTTATTTATTTTTTCTATCTTGATATAAAATACATATTTTGTTGTTATAGATCACATATAGTCATGATTATTTTGAAATATATAGGTAACATATTATATATTCTATTGGTAAATATACAGTATTTTAGATGATCAGTTTGGGGGTTTTAGTTAGCAATCTTTTGCCATTTGCTAAATTGTGAGTTGAGTGCCCTATATGCTCAGGCTCACTCAACTCAACGTTCAAGAATAGGCCTGTGCATTCATTTATGAATTACATAATTAACCTTGCATTGTTTAATAATATATTTTCTTCTCCTTTTAGCATGATTTTAAAGTAGTCACCCTGCTATTACTTGATATAAGCTGAAGAAGGGTTAGGTATTACAAGTACCTAAGAAAAAAATCAGGCCTGGGGCACCTGAGTGGCTCAGTTGGTTCAGCATCTGACTCTTGATTTCAGCTCAGGTCACAATCTCAGGATGGTGAGACTGAGCCCCCCCATCTTGCTCCACACTCAGTGGGGAGTCTGTGTGAGATTCTCTCTCTCCTTCTGCCCCACCCCTAAAATAAAAAAATAAATCTTAAAAAAAAAAAATCAGACCTGAATTGTTAAAGTAGCTATCTGGTTTTCAGTGCTATTCTGTATACAATAATGGCACAGTAGTGCCTAGGATGTGAGTGCTCTTTCTTTTGAATTGTTAGGGTGACAGGGTGAGAATTAATTTTTTAACCAACATGTCTTATCTGTAAGTGAGTAGCCCTCAGTGTGTCTGGGGGTTCTCCTAGCTCAAACATTATACGACCTATGATAGAAATGGAAGGGATGGGACAGCTTCTAATAAGAACTAAAGAGAATGATAGTTAAGAATCCATAGGACATAAGGTTTAAGTTTATATTTGTAAAGTCACTGTGTAAAGAACTTAAAAATTAAATGATTTCCATTTTACAAAAAGAAATTAAGAGAACAGGAACTTAATAGCTCACAATGTAGATAAGTAATTATTCGGTGAAAGAGCAATACACACTTGTTTTCTGCAGGGCCGCAAAGAAAAGGTAGTTAACAGTTAAGAGTTGCTAGTAGGCTTGAAGAAAATAAGGGCTAGTGATTTAAGTCAATTCATATAATTTTTATTTTATCATAAACTTTTCTTTAGCAAACCATTGAGTCAAGGGATTACTGAGTCACGTATCTGAACAGAATTGTAAAATTGTGAAAGGCATCTACTGTCAGATTGATATTAATATTGTAGAGCCTTTGCTTTCCCCATCCCCCTGCTCCATTCTGCAATACTAGTGTTTTATATGTATGGAGGTACTTTGACATTTTGTATTGGCTATCACTTTTTTTTAAAGATTTTATTTATTTGAGAGAGCGGAGAGAGAGAGAGCACGAGTGGTGGGGGAGGGGTAGAGGGAGAGGGAGAAGCAGGTTGGGCAGGGAGCCTGATGGGGCTCGATCCCAGGACCCTGGGATCATGACCTGAGCAAAGGCAGACGCTTAACCAACTGAGCCACCCAAGTGCCTCTTGGCTATCAGTTTTAAACTCAAAATGATCACTTAGGGCTTCCTTTTTCTTTCTCTTTGTCTTGCTTAAGAAACATCTTTTTTTATTAATGTCTGACCTCAAACATGCTATTTGCTTCTGAAGATGAATTTTGTTGTTTGTAAGCATGGCTAAAAGCACTGCCTTTCCTCATTGTTTTAACTGTGACTATCATAATAAATTCTGTATGTTAATGTGCTTTGTAAAGCATAGAAAATATGTATTTATTTGTATTATTATCACAGAATTTAGATGCAGCAGTTTTTCACATTTTATGCTCATTTCTTTCCACATGGCCAATTCAGAGTTTAGGATTAGACTGGCTGCCCTCCAGGACATCATTAATAGTGACCTTGTCACTTAATGTTAACTATATACCTCATTCATACCATGGTTGAGAATGGCTGGAAGCCAGTGCAAGTGAAGCATTGAAAACCAGGTCCTAGATAGGCAGGTACAACCCTTATTTCCCACATCTGTCAAAATAATGTTCAGATCTCCAGCTTACTGGATCTATTTCATTATTTTTGACCAAATCTGAAAGTATCTTCCAAATTCTTTCTTTCTCAAAAAATTTCTGGCCCACAAATACGAAATTAAAAAAAAAATTAAATGTGCAGCATTTTAAAGATCAATTAATCTTTGCATAATTAGAAAATTCTGTATTAGTAACATAAATTTACAATCTTTCACCATGTAAAGAAAAAAAGAAAAGGAATAAAGAAATGAAATGAGTGTCAGTGAATAAGCTGGAATATCTAAGTTATTTAATAAACATTCACCAAGTTGGTGCATTTAATTCTATAATCTAAGTATTATTGAGTCAAATCTCTTTATGATTATTATTTTATTTTATTCATTTACTTTAATTACATGGACATTGTTGTGTTTTCTTTTGTGCTTATACCTATTTCCATTTTATACTTAACACTGTCAAAATGTAAAAGTCTTTATTGTATCTCATTTGATATCACATTCAAAAGACAAATGCCAGGTGGCTCCTGGGTGGCTCAGTCAGTTAAATGTCTGCCTTCGGTTCAGGTCATGATCCCAGAGTCCTGGGATGGAGCCCTGAGTCGGTCTCTCTGCTCAGCCCAGAGTCTGCTCCTCCCTCTCCCCCCCCTCCCCTCTCCCCTGCTGGTATGTGCTCTCTCTCCCAAATATATAAGTAAAATATTTAAAAAAAAGACAAATGCTATATCAAACAAAATCACTGACATTCTATTTCTCCCAGTAGTTATTGTTAAAGCCAAAGATAAATGGAAATATTTTTATCTATGTACCACAAATCAATGGTTAAATCATTCACAGACCATGAGGAAAAAAATAATCATTAAGGGCTTTTCCAGAAAAAATACAAGGAACTCTAACCCTTCTAACAATTTATTACCAATGCTAATTAGCAGAAGACCTGAAGTTTATAGCAAGTTTTTCAAATGCCGGGGAAGGAGAGAAAATCTCTTTGGAGACATGTCAGCTGAGTTCCAATTTAAGCTGCACTTAATTGAGAAGTTGTATAACTAAACTACACAAATGTTTTAGCATCTAGAGATACCACATTTCTTCATGTACTTTCAAACTGGTATCTCATAAATAGGTTCTGAATAACTTCCATGAAGAATAACATTAAAAAACCAATATATAAATGTAAGAAAAATGACTTACATTAAATGAGGTGGTTCCAAAGAAACTCAAGTATTGAGGGAACAATATCCTAGGAAGAAATAGAGAGATACTAACACGTAATATTATTTCCAATTGGTTTCTTCCCTCATTCTAGTTGGGAAGGAAGATATTAAACAAATAGAAAAATGTAGATCATACAAAAATTCTTCTGTTGGGTACAAGCTAGACTTACATCCAAATTTTTTATTACACCTAAGGTTTTGATCTGTTTTGTTATTGCCAATTTCAAAATTCTAGCATATACAGAATACTAAGACAAAAAATATCTATATGTCTAACTTGGACTAATAATAAAAATATTTTATATATATGCATATACATACATATATATGTTCCTGTGTAGTATGGACACATGCCCATGTGTGTGCATGTCTGTATATTTAAAGCAAAGAGGAATTTATTCTATGAAATTAATAAGGATTGATAGTCTTCACTAAACATATAGAATTTTCACTCTCTAAAGGTTGAGAACTGTTGTGGTCATTCTCAGTCAGTAGATAGGTTTTGTTTCACCAAAATTAATTATACAAAATGAATTTGCCTTTAGTTGGACTTACCATCGTTTACATGGCCACCATTGGTACTACACCTCATTATGTCACTTTTTTTTAGACATTAAAACTATCTTTCTGTCCCTGAAGACTTTCATTTATGACTTCTACTTTAAGCCTTAGAAGAACAGAAGCAAAATCATTTATAAAAGTTTGCAGAAAATAACTTTTTCAGAAATACAACAAAATATTCAAATAATCTACTTGAAGGAGCTAAAATTTTCCTATAAAATTATGAGTTGAGAATTCAGAGCTGAATTATAACTTAGGACATTACAATCATATAAGAGCTACCCTGTGATGACAATGTATATCAATAACAGGCCATATTTCATGGCATAATTAACAGTCAAAAGTTCATAGAATGATGGCCATTGTACCAAGAAAATCAGATATTAACCAATGAATTTGTACAGAATTATGCATATTGAATTCTTAACACGGGTGAAAATATGAATGTGTGTTTATAAATCTAGAGAAATATATGTATATATACACATATATGTATGTCTATATATATGCGAATATACACTCAGCTGGTTAAACTGAATGTATAAACCTAGAAAAGGAAAAATACAGAAAAAATATAGATAAAAATATAGAAATATATAAAAGACATCATAAAAATCAAATATAATTATAATCATATGCAACATAAGTTTTTTCTTGCTATTTATCAAAGAAATACACATTTTATTTTTTTATTTTTTTATTAACATATAATGTATTATTTATTTCAGGGGTACAGGTCTGTGATTCATCAGTCTTACACAATTCACAGCACTCACCATAGCACGTACCCTCCCCAATGTCCATCACCCAGCCACCCCATCCCTCCCACAAACCTCAGTTTGTTTCCTGAGATTAAGATTCTCTTATGGTTTGTCTCCCTCTCTGGTTTTGTCTTATTTCATTTTTTCCTCTCTTCCCCTATGATCCTCTGCCTTGTTTCTCAAATTCCACATATCAGTGAGATCATATGATAATTGTCTTTCTCCGACTGACTTATTTCACTTAGCATAATACTCTCTAGTTCTATCCCCATCGTTGCAAATGGCAAGATTTCATTTTTTTTGATGGCTGCATAATATTGCATTGTACATATATACACCACATCTTCTTTATCCATTCATCTGTCGATGGACATCTAGGCTTTTTTCATAGTTTTGCTATTGTGGACATTGCTGCTATAAACATTGAGGTGCAGGTGCCCCTTTGGATTACTACATTTATATCTTTGGGGTAAATACCCAGTAGTGCAATTACTGGGTCATAGGGTAGCTCTATTTTCAACTTTTTGAGGAACCTCTATACCATTTTCCAGAGTGGCTGCACCAGCTTGCATTCCCACCAACAGTGTAGGAGGGTTCCCCTTTCTCCACATCCCCACCAACATCTATCATTTCCTGACTTGTTAATTTTAGCCATTCTGACTGGTGTGAGGTGGTATTTCATTGAGGTTTTGATTTGTATTTCCCTGATGCTCAGTGATGTTGAACACTTTTTCATGTGTCTGTTGGCCATTTGGCTGTCTTTGCAGAAATGTCTGTTCATGTAGAAATACATATTTTAAAAGCTTGCTTTATTTTGGCTTATAGCATTAACAACTTTTAAAGTCTGTCATTACAAAATATATATGAGAGTGTGACTCAGTAGAGAATTTTATATATTACTGACAGGGATGCAATGTGGTATGATCTTTCTAATGGCAGTTTTGTTACATGTTTAAAAATGTGATATATGTATGTCTTTAGATCCAGAACTCCACTTTTATTTTTTTTTAAAGATTTTATTTATTCATTTGAGAGAGAGAGAGCTCATAAGCAGAGGGAGAGGCAGAGGGAGAGGGAGAAGCAGACTCCCCACTGAGCAGGGAGCCTGGCTTGGGGCTGGATCCCAGGACCTGGAGATCATGACCTGAGCCGAAGACAGACACTTAACCATCTGAGCCACCCAGAGGCCTCCAGGACTCCACTTTTAATGTAAGGAAAGAATTAGGTAAATGCACCAAGAAAGATCAGCAAGAATGTTCACTACAATGTTATGTAAAGGCCCCCAGTTGTTTTTAAAAAGGCATAAATTGTATCAAATTACATAGTGAAATATTAAAAGAACATTGAAATATAATAACTTCCAGTCACTCAAATTACACATAGTAATGAACACTTAGTATATTCAAGGTTTCTATCTCAAGAACTAGGGTTTTAGTGGTTGGACAAAAGGTATTTATGTAGCTGACCTGCTCATTTTCTGTCCTTATTAAGAGAAGGATGCACTGGGGAAAGAAAGTGACCCAATCTAATCTCCTTGTAAATATGTTAATAAACAGACTCCCTAACACACAGACTAATAATGAAGAGAATATTTACATGGAATAATTTTAACAGGAAGTCCCTGAATAGGATTGCTTATGGTAAACAAATCTGCAAGTTTTTCAGGCCTGGATCCTTAGAAAATGCCATGTCATTTATGCAATGCTTTGGTGTATAAAGTGGTGTCATAAACAAGATGCTCCCTGTGAGAAGTAACCATGTACTTCATTTAGAAAACTCATCTATTACTCTGGGTTAGAGAAAGAGTATCTCACGTGGGAATGAAGGACCAGGAGCCACCATCAAAGTCTCACAAATCTGATTTGCCCATGACAGTTGATTTCTTGTACCTTTGATGCTAGGTGTTATCTTTGTTTCATAAAATCTGTTTTGAAAATCTATACCACATTCAGCTAACACAAAAAAACAGATTTTTATAAATAACAGAGCTTCTCTTTCACTCTTTCAGTGGAGGGGCTGCTCAGAAGAGTTGACATCTGAGCAGGGATCTGAATGTTGAAAAAGAGGCCATGGAAACAGCTTGGTAAAAGAACCATGTGAAAGTTTTGGGAAATAATTTTTTAAACAGAAGTAAACTCAAAGATCTGGTGCTGTAGTGTCAAACTTTTTGGCCTAAAATCACTTTTCCACTCTTAAAATCATTAAGGACCTCAAAGAACTTTTGTTTTGGGGGCTATATCTATCACTATTTGCCATATTAGAAATTAAAACTGACAATGACAAAGATATTATTTTAATGGTTTATTTAAAAACAATAATAAACTCCTTACATGTTAAAATATAATATTTTTAATTTAAAAATGTTATCTTTCAAAACAAAATAAATATGCAGAAGAATATCAGTATAGTACATTTTTCAAAATTCTTTAATCTCTGCCTTGACAGAGGGTGTCTGTGGGCTACATAGTTTATGTAGACTCTTGAAAATTCCACCATGAAAAATTCTTGCAAGTGGTGAGAGAATGAATCTTAACAGGCATATAAAGTCTTACTATTATAATAAAAATAGGTTTGACCCTTGTGAGCTTCTTGAAAGTGTCTTGGTGTGTCCAGGAGTACACAGACCATGATTTAAGAATTTGTAATCCTGAAAAGAGTTAATGTATATGAGAAAAGGATAGAAGATGATTTCACTGGAGGAACATGAGTGAGGGTGAGTGGGGGTGTGAAGGATATGAGACCAGAGATGTAGGCAGGAGCAGATCACTTATGACCATGTCATTTAATAGTAAGAAATTCAGATTTATTCTTGCTTCAAAGGAAAACCATTGAGAGATTTTAAGAGAAATGATTTAACCTGATATATATTTAAGATTTATTTATTTATTTTAGAGAGAGAAAGAGAGAGTGTGTGTAAAGAGAAAGTGTGTGTGTGAATGGGGGCAGGGGCACAGGGAGAGGATCTTCAAGCAGACTCCCCACTGAGTGTGGAGCCTGATGCAGGGCTCCTTCTCATGAACCATGAGACCATGACATCATGACCTGAGCCCAAATCAAGAGTTGGACGCTTCCAACTGATCCTTCCAGGCACCCCTAATCTGATTTATATTTTAAAAAGGCAACTCTGGTAGTTTGTGATGAATTTAGGCTGGTAGGGGCAGAATAGAAAGGGGCACTACTAGGTATTTATCCCAAAGATATAGATGTAGTGAAAAGAAGGAGCACATGCACCCCAATGTTCATAGCAGCAATGTCCACAATAGCCAAATTGTGGAAGGAGCTGAGATGCCCTTTAACAGATGAATGGATAAAGAAGATGTGATTCATATATACAATGGAATACTACTCAGCCATCAGAAAGGATGAATAGCCACCATTTGTACTGACATGGATGTAACTGGAGGGGATCATGCTAAGTGAAATAAGTCAAGCAGAGAAAGGCAATTATTTTATGATTTCACTCATACGTGGAACATAAGGAATAACAGAGGACCACAGGGGAAGGTAGGGAAAACTGAATGGGAAGAAATTAGAGAGGGAGACCAACCATGAGAGATTCTGGACTCTGGGAAACAAACTGAGGGTTACAGAAGGGAGGGGATTGGGGGGATGGGGTAACCAGGTGATGGGTGTTAAGGAGGGCATGTGATGTGATGAGCACTGGATGTTATATGCAACTAATGAATCACTAAACACTACATCAGAAACTAATGTTGTACTATATGTTGGCTAATTGAACATAATAAAAAAAAGGAAAAAAAAAAGGAAAAAAAAAAAGGAAAAAAAAAGAAAAGGGTTATTAGCAAGACTTTCCAGTTGTAGGCTAAGGTAATAGTGGCTAAAAATAAAAGGTAAGAATGGTTAGACTGGTCACACCACCATCATATGGACACAGCACAACCTTCTGGTGAGAAACTTACCTTTTTTGTTTAAATCAGACTTACTTGATGGAAGATGCCAGTCATAGTAGGGCTGTGAAATTTCTATACCTCTTCGTAGGTAAATTCCAGTAAAAAGTAAAAGTAAGAATCACAGAGAAGACTTGAATAGGAAATCCTGGAAAGAAGTTACACACCAGCTTGTAGTTACCCTTGAGAATAAGCTACCCACACTGACTTTTTTTGAGGATTTGGTTGAAGTAATAAGTTCTTCTTTCCGTTAGCATCTGTCAGGTGAGTGGTTGTATCGTACTCAAACAAAATCTTGATTAATATATGGAATTATTTTGTAATTATCAATATGAAGAGAGGTACACGATATTATGTCAGGTTAATAACCTGGATTGCAGAGTTGGGTATATTATTATGTTTATTATCAAAGAAAAAGAAGCACACAAAGTCTGTCAGTGTTTTATAGATTACATCAATGATTACCTTTGAATGGTAAGATTGTTCTTGTTTATTTTTCTCTTATAATTTTCTGAAACTTTAAAACAGTACAGTAGTACTTTTAAAATAAAAAAGTACTGAAAAATTTCAAACATTATTAATTTTAATTATAATTTGATCTTAAATATAAATAAAAAGCTTCTTATAAAATGAGATTTCTCTGCCCTGAAGTTCAAGTCTTCTACATTAATAACACCTAATTTGAAATAAATGCCCAAATAAATTGTCCACATTTCAGAAACACCAGATATATTCTATAAGATAACCTTATCATCTTTGAAAAAAAAATTAAAAATACATTTTCATAGTCTATATTGTTTTTATTATTTTAATAATACAAGGAGTCTAAATATATTTAACAACCATAACAAAAGGTATTAGGCTTTTTTTTTAAACACAAATTCCAATTCTATGGAGTATTATGCAGAAAGGTTAAGAAATTCAAATTGAGTTATGAATAAACTGAAATATACTTGATTGTTCATAACTATTAGCTTCACAATCAGTACACAGTCCAGTAAGATTTTTGAGGCATTGTGCATACATTTTAATCTGAGTTAGGTATGTTAATGGCTTCAGCCAAATTATGAATGCTCCATTTCAGCACAAAGACTAGACTGTAGATAAGTAACCTTTATTAAACAGAAATGACTTGTTACATAAAGTGTCCTTGAAGTTCTATATTCTGCATATAACTTCTTGTATTTGCAATGTTTCTGAGCATTTTTATTTTGGTCTAAACCAAGTGAAACATATACTTCTCCATTTTATAATCAAAATATTACATTTTCTTCAAATGCTTTTTCTTGTTACTTAAGTTTCTTTTGGAAATACACATTTTAATTTTAATAAGACGCAATTTGGACAATATGATATGTAACACAATCAAGTACAACTTAACTCTTAAATATCTATGGTTGTGTTTGTATTATAGTTAGTAGTACATTTTTGGTTACTGTTTCCATATACAATAGACCATATTATGTACGTTCCAAACATAAAGACAGGTTTTTGGAAGCTTCCTAGGACAAATTGAAAATGTCCCACACAAAATACATCATTTATAAGCTCACTGTGGCAAGCCAGTATGTAGAGACATGTCAGTTTCTTATATGTCTATAGTCACCAGTTTGAATTACTTTTCTTGCTTAGCTGCTTTTGAATGGGCTTAGGCATTCCAGTTGTATTTTTCAATCAGACAAAGTTACCACCTGGCTTTGAATCTAGAATCTCTAGCTGTGGCTCATATTTTTTTGTTACCATTGTGATTTAATTTAACTCTGCTAAAGAAACATTTCAGTGTGAAACAAACTAGGTGTTTTCACAAAGAACCATCTACAAAAGGCCTCTGCCAGAAACCTGTTAAATATTCTCTTCTGTAATTAAATTCCAAGCTTATTTTTACAGAAACAATGCTGCATCATGAGGTCAAGTTTATTTTCAAATAATATTTGTTTTGATTTAGCACTTTTGTCTGAATACTTCTATGCAAATTTATATAATCTCCCAAAATTATAAAACATGATAATCAATGGTTTTAGACTATACCTGCCCCTGCAATGTTAAGGCTCCAGAGAGAAGTTAGAAAGGCATATGATAGGAATCACCTTGTATGTTAGGGGATATTGAGAAATTATATATGTATTATTGTCAAAACAATATCATTAAGAAAGGCCTGTTAATAGCATTATAAAATGTGCCTACCTTCTTACCTAGTAAATCTACTTATAAAAGGTAATTATATTTTTACCATAGTATTTGGGAAACCATTGTTTGTGATAAAAACTGTTGAAATAACACAATTATATATAAGTAAAAGTAGTATATACAATCCAAATGTACATCAATAAAAGGTTGTGTGTGTATATATATATGTATATATATATCCATATCTATCTATCATCTATCATCTATATATAATAGCATAAAACAAAGCCTTAAAAGAGGAAGCTGTCTAGTGTGTGGCAAGCACCATACTATATAGTCATTAATACTGTATGCATTGATCAAAGCGTCAAATGAATTAATTCAAGTAATCACCCATCCACCTATGTAATTATACACTGTGAAATGTTTGTCAAGGGGAAGTGCAAGGATCTATACACATAGAAACTAAGTTGCAAAGAAGTATGTATAGCATTACCTTAATTAAATACAACACTCACAAGTGATAATTATCAATATGCACACAAAATCTAAAACAACAATTATAATGGGAAAGGAAGTATAAGAAGATGGTTATTTTTGAATGGTCTGGACTTTTTTCTCTTTGTCAATATAATTCAATTGTAGAAAAAAATTCAATTGTATTCAATTATATTAGTAGAAATGAATTTATAAAACTGTTTAAAAATTTTAACATTTCAACAGGTAATTAAAATAGTTTAGGGGGTGCCTGGGTGGCTCAGTCATGAAGTGTCTGCCTTCGGCTCAGGTCATGATCCCAGGGTCCTGGGATCGAGCCCCGCTCAGCGGGAAGCCTGCTTCTCCCTCTCCCACTCCCCCTGCTTGTGTTCCCTCTCTCGCTGTGTCTCTCTCTGTCAAGTAAATAAATAAAATCTTAAAAAAAAAAGAAAATAGTTTACATTATTTAAAAATCAATATTTACAAACTCATTGTTTTCTATTTTAAAGCAATTCTTTGCAAGTTCAATAACACTTCAGCATTGATTTGCAGCTGCAGTGGCTCAGCAGAAATTAGAGTGATCTGCTTGTTTTCCTCAACATGATAAACTTCCATAAATAGAGAAAACAGAGGAGTTAGTGACTTGCCCAAGGACTAGAGTTTATTTCCAGAAAATTAGAAATGTTTTATCTCCAGACTAGGAGTCAGCAGAATAGACCAGGCTGCATCCAGCCCTCAATCTGTTTTTATAGGGACTTCCAACTAAGAATGCATGTTATGTTGTAAAAGTTTGAAAAAAGATCAGAAGAAAAATATTTTTTCACATTAAACTTTTATGAAATTTAAATTTCAGTATCCATAAGTAAGAGTTTTGATGAGGAAGCATTTAGTACCTTCACAATTTTGTGTATCACCAGCTTCCTGGTTTCAAAACTTTTTAATCACTCCAAAGACTACTCC
This sequence comes from Phoca vitulina, assembly GCF_004348235.1. Taxonomy (NCBI): domain Eukaryota; kingdom Metazoa; phylum Chordata; class Mammalia; order Carnivora; family Phocidae; genus Phoca; species Phoca vitulina. The sequence continues at coordinate 41,663,919 of NW_022589706.1, forward strand.
ATCCCCATTTTTCCTTCCCCGCATCCTCTGGGAACCACTAATCTACTTTATCTCTCTAATAATACTCATAATAGTAATTTATTAATATAAATCAAATTTTGGGATATTAACATGAGTTAAGGTCAATATATCTATATAGATATTTAAATATACATACATCAAACCATATACATACACTCATATTTTTTAAAAAGTATGGCATTATTTAAGTTTAAAATCTACTGTTGTTATATCAGTAGAAGATACTTTAACATTTGTTCTTCAAACTTCTCATTAGCATGACTCTTTCTTTGGGGATTAGGTCATTTAGTTATGTTCTTCTATAGATATTTAATACTTGAGTCATATCTTTGTGGTTTTTCAGTTAGTGTGAAAATAAAATTGTAGTCGCCATAGCTGTTCTACTGAGTTTAAAGTCCAATAGAATTAGAATTTAAGCATAAAAAATTACACGGGATACTAAACTACTGCTTGGTCAATGAGGAATTTTTAAGATGAATCTACCATAGATGAGAACTATGTACCAAAAATGGTAAAGAGGACCCAGGAAGAAATATGTATACAGAGCTCAAAACATATTGGCAAAAAACCCCCCCCCAAAACAAACAAACAAACAAAAAACATGGTTGCAAGTTTAGGAGCCCAAAATAATAAATCTATGAAGGATAAATTATATTCCAGAATGTTCCCATTTGAACATAAATGATGCTAGAAATTCATTAGCTGTCAATACTAAGATTTAATATGTATTCTTGGTGAAGGCATTTAGATAATACACTCATGATACTGGTGCTATTAAAGTAAATATACATTTGTTTGCTTATTTGTTTGCTTATAGATTTCAAAATAGACCACCAAATACAGTCCAACCTTACCTCTTGTTGTATGCAGAGCCTAGCAAGACTGTAATGTGTAGACAGTAGGTAATATAGAATACACTGTTAGAGTCTAATTTTATGTATGTGACCTATCATGGGACCCCCATCGTTTTTTGTTGTGCTTGTGGTTGTTGTCAGTGAAGATATTGGAATGTAGGTCAAGTCTTTCAGCATGTTCTTGGAATCGATAATAAAAAGGTCTAGCTTGATGCTGGGGATGATACTCTGATCTTTTGCTTCCTGATACTCAAACTGGTGAGTTCCTTGATCTGTTGTTGAGTAAAATGGAGCTGGGGCAACCCAAATATGTATCTATTTCTAGTTTTCTCTGATATTTCTGTTTTGGCTATTTCTTTTTGTTCAAATTTGCTATGAACTTTTTTAAAAGTTTTTTTCCCCCAGCTTTATTGACATATAATTGACAGATAACATTGTGTAAATTTAAGATGTACAATGTGATGATTTGATGTAAGTGTATATTGTGAATGATCATGACAGTAAGGTTAGTTACAACTCATCACCTCATATAAGTATGTTGAAAGGTCGTCTATGGGCCTGGGCAAACCTGGAGCTGACCCTTTAGCGTGCTGACCTACCCAGCCTTCTCTCTGTCTCTCTGTCTCTCTGTCTCCGTCTTACTCCTCTCTCTTCTGTCGTTGACCCTGCCTAGTGAGGCCTTTGCAGCACATTCTTTCCAGTGCCTGAGCTTCAGCAAACACAGTGAGTTTGATATCTTTTTTTGATTCCACATATAAATGAGATTGTACAGTATTTGTCTTTCTCTGACTTATTTCACTTATCATAATGCCCTCAAGGTCTAACCATGTTGTCACAAGTGGCTGAATAATATCCCAGTTATATATACTGGGATATATATATATGTATATATATATATATACACACACACACACACATATACACACACACATAGATATATGTGTGTAAATTTCTTTTCCATTCATCCGTCCCTGGATACTTAGGTGGTTTCCATGTCTTGGTTAATTTAAGTAATACTTCAATTAACATGGGGGTGGTGATATCTTTTTGATATAGTGATTTCATTTCCTTCAGAAGTAGAATTGCTGGATCATATGGTAATTCTATTTTTATATTTATTTTTTTGAGGAATCTCCATACTGTTTTCCAGAGTGACTGTACAATTTACATTGCCATCAACAGTGAACCAAGATTCCTTTTTTTCCACAAGCTGGTCAAGATTTATCTCTTATCTTTTTTTTTTTTTTTTTAAATAACAACACTTTTTTTTTTTTTTTTTTAAGATTTTATTTATTTGTGTGAGAGAGAATGAGAGACAGAGAGCATGAGAGGGAGGAGGGTCAGAGGGAGAAGCAGACTCCCTGCTGAGCAGGGAGCCCGATGTGGGACTCGATCCCGGGACTCCAGGATCATGACCTGAGCCGAAGGCAGTCGCTTAACCAACTGAGCCACCCAGGCGCCCTATCTCTTATCTTTTTGTCAGTAGCCATTCTAATAGGTGTGAAGTGATAACTCAATGTGATTTGATTTGTGTTTCCCTTGTGGTAGTGATGCTGAGCACCTTTTCATATATCTCTGGGCTACTTCCTTGTCTGCTTTGGAAGACATAGATTCAGATCCTTTGTCCATATTTTAATAGGGTTATTTGTTGTCTTTTTTTTTTTTTCCCTATTATTTCTATGAGTTCCTTACATATTTTGGATATTAACTCCTTATCACATATATAATTTACAAGTATTTTCTTCCATTCTTTGCATTGCCTTTTAATTTTGTTGATTGGTTCTTTTGTTGTGAAGTTAGTTTGATGCTTAGTTTTCATTGTGTTGCTAGTGCCTTTTATGTCATATCCAAAATATTCCCAAGACCAAAGACAATCTTATTTTTTATTCATATTCACTTAAAACTTATATGTCTTTATGACACTTCTCTCTGGATTCTTTTAAGATTTCTCCTTGCTTTGGCTTTATGAATATTGAATATGATAAACTTAATTATAGATATTTTTGGCATTTATCCTGCTTGGTATTCTCTGAAACTCCCTAATCTGAAATTCAGTGTCTCATCATTAATTTTGGAAAAATTCTTAGCCATTATTACCTCAAATATTTCTTCTGCTTCTCTCTTTCATATCCTTTTAGTGCTACAAATATATGTATGTTATATATGATTTTTGGATGTTTGGGTCTTTTTAAAATTATGATTCTTTTAAAAAAAAAAAATCTTTGCATTTCCATTCAAGAAGTTGCTATTGTCCTGTCTTCAAGCTCACTGATTATTTTCTTGGTAATATCTAGTCTAGTAACGTGCCCATCAAAGGCATTGTTTAGTTCTGTTTCAGTTTTTTATTTCTAGTAACTTCTTTTAATTCTCTTTAGAGTTTCCATCTCTCTGCTCTTTTACCCATCTGCTCTTGCAAGTTGTCTACTGTTTTCATTAGAGTCCTTAGCATATAAGTGATGGTTATTTTAAATTCCTTGTCAGATAATTCCAAAATGTGATTATAGCTGAGTCTGGTTCTAATGCTTGCTTTTTCCCTTCTGACTGTGTTTTTTCTTGCATTTTGATATGGCTTATGATTTTTTCTTAAAAGCCAAACATGGTGTATCAGATAAGAGGCATTGAATAAATAGGCCTTCAGTGTGAGGTTTTACGTTAATCTAGTCAAGAGCTGAAAACTATTCACTGTTTGCTATACAAAGATGTCAGAGGCTTCAAAATTTTAGTTTTTTTTTTTTTTTCCCTCTGTTTTCTTTGGACTTTCCTATGAACTTCTCCTCAGATAGAGTGAATTTTGCAGTGCTTTCAGCTGTCATTGCTTTTATTATGCTGGAGCCCTGTTGTGGTGGTAAAGTGTGAAAGAGGGAGGTATCCTATCCTGTTATGATTAAGATTCAGTCATTTAGTGGGCCCCTGTGCCTGAGCTGTGCCGTTCACAAATGTTTCTTACCTTGTTTCCTTCTGTATGTGAGACAGGAAGACTAGAGGGGTCTGGAATGGGAGGAATTCCCTTATCTCACCTGATAGAAGGCTCTGTTAAGATCTTTTCCTCTGGAGACTAGGTTTTTGTTTTGGAGAACATTCTAGACATATTTCACAATGTTTATGTTATCCCTATCCCTGCCATACCCAGGAAGGCATCTTTCTTCCTCTTAATCATGAGAATGTGATAGGGTTCTTAGCAATAAAACCTATGAAAGTGTGGGCCCCCCTACAGAGACTGTCACCTCTGGGATTTCTTTACTATTAAGCTAGTCCACACCTAGCCTCCAACAATTAATCAAAATTACCATTTAAATGTTTCTTCCAGCTTATGGCTTCAGTGACTTCTGCTCAAGGTAAACAGTTCATGGCTGTGATTCTGGATTCATTTGTCTCTCCAGATTGCAGGAAGGGATCTGCCCTGCAACCTCAGTACTCTGATGAGCACAAAGTAAGTTACCGATTTTCAGTTTGTTTTGTTTTTTTTTCTTATTGTGTTATAAACTTTTTTGGATTGTATTCTCATTAGAGCTGAAATAGGAAATCTGTCTATTATACTTTCTGTTACATGTCTTTGGAATGAATATCCTGATGAAGGAAATTCCAAAGTACTGAGTGGCTAAAATAGAATTTTGAGTATGCACAAAAAATGATAAACCCCAAATAATGCTAGTTTTATAGTTAAAATGGTTTACCAATGTCCTACAATAATATGCAACAAAAAAAAAATTTCATTCACTGATTGCACTTTTCACTCATGGCATATGCTGGAATCACCAATAATGTGCACATATGCATCACATTCTAATTAATAGTATTGTACCATGTGGATTATGTATTCTGCAACAGTTACTTATGCCTTACATAGTATTTTTATTTTACCACATATTTGTATTTTGAGCTATTATAATGTTCATAGCAATGTGTAGAAACAAGATCACATGACAACTGAAATAACAATAATAAAACACAAAATATTAGTACAAGGAACAGGGCAAGTTGCTACAATAGGAATAGCAGAGGCAATGGGTACTATAATCCAGACAAAGTTCAGGAGCTATTGAATCTTAATAGAAAAGTTAAGAATTAATAAAAATCTTAAAGAACTGGATGGATGAAAAAGACCAGGGATAAAATTACATTTTCTCTCAGATTTGAAAGCGGGAGAGAAAGCCCAATAGCTTTGGTATGAAGTACAAATAGGATACTACTACTTGTTAAAACCTCATGCCACTTATTTCTTAGTATACTGCAATTATCTTCATTTAGCAAAATTTAGCAGGATGAATATGAAGCAGTGGATATAAGTTTGAAAAGTGCACCTCTTATTGTCTGTAAAAAAAATCATTTCTGCAAATATTCCACATGTCTGTTGATTTACATATCCACACATATCCTGAAGAATTTTGTTGAAATAATAATTATTGTTCTCAGTAGAATATGACAATAAGAAGAGAGCAGAAACAATAATTTGAGAAATGTAGAGATGGTAGAATCTACAGTACATAAATAATTATTTAAGAATAATAAACATGCACAAGGACAAAAATGCATAGGCAACTAGCATGCACTAAAATTGGATATTCTTTTAATATTTTAAATTATCTTACTATTAGATTAGATAAAAATTATAACTGGTTTTTAAAAAGATTTATTTGTTTATTTTAGAGAGAGAGAGCATGCCCTGGGGGGTCAGAGGAAGAGGGAGAGAGAGAATCTCAAGCAGACTCCCGGCTGAGTGTGGAGCCCAATGTGGGGCTTGATCTCATGACCCTGAGATCTTGACCTGAGCCAAAATCAAGAGTTGGCACTTAACTGACTGAACCATCCAGGTGCCCACAAAATTATAATTGATACAGTATTTTATATCATACACATATTAACATGGAATTAGTTAACAGATTTTATAATGATTATCTTTCTACTCAATGAATCTATTTATTTTCTAAACATTTTTGTAATATTTCTGGATGTTCTGTTTACATTTAATGAAATTGTCTGGTTGCATTTGACTAATCATGAAGTATAATGGTAATATAGCCAAAACACTCATTTAATATAAATAAGAAATAGTATGTATAATATAATCAAAATATTTCCAAGTATAATCCCCATTTATATTTTTGTCTTTTATTCATGTGAGAATTCATTAAACTTCTAGCTCCTTAGTGTACAATTAACTCTCCTTTTAGACTTTAATGTTTTCTAATAATGATAATAGCTTTTAATTTGCAGTTTCTTAAATGTTACTGTGATTATTAAATTGAGACAATAAACATTTTTAATCCAAAATTAATTATATTTTATAAATGTCAGTCATTAGAACAGAAAAATATGGAAATAAAGAATGGGTTTATAAAACACAGAAAACTTCAGAATTGCATTGTCATTGTACCTCTGTTTACATATGATTATGTATTTTTTATCCAAGATTATTTTTTAATGTTCTTCCTTAACTTCTTATTTTGGAACAATTTTAGATTTACAAAACAGTTGTAAAGATAGTATGGAAAGATCTCTTATATCCTCCACTCAACTTTCGCTGATGTTATTGTTTTATATAGTCATGGTGTATTTATCAAAATCAAGAAATTAACACTGTTACAATGCTATTAGCTAAACTAAGGATTATATTCAAATTTGCCAAGTGTTGTTTTTTGTTTGCCTTGTTTTTTCCTTTCCCCAATAATGTCCTTTTACTGTGCTAGGATTCAATCAGTCTTGAATATCACATTGCATTTAGTTTTCATGTCACCTTAATGCCCCAGTATGTTTTTGTTTCTTCATCTTTCCTTAATTTTCATAACCTTGCCACTTTTGAAGAGCTAGTAGTTGAGCATTTTGTAGAATGTCCCTTGATTTGGCTTTGTGTGATGATTTCATGAGAGTGGGTTATGGGTTTTGGGGAGACTACAGGGGAGTGAAGTGCCTTCTCATTGTATTATGTTAGGTAATACCTGATATTAATAAGACATTATTGGAGTCCAACACTAATTTTGGAAATTTCTTGGTTATTATTTCTTCCAATATTTCTTCCTCTCAATTCTATTTTTTCATTCCAAGATTCCAATTACATATATATTAATCCTTTTTGTAGTGTGTCACAGCTCCTGGATAGTGTGGGGATTTTGCTTTATTTTTGTTTGCTTGTTTTTGTTGTTTGTTTGTTTTACCTTTTTTCTACTTCCTTTGTATTTGGGGGAATTTCTATTGACCTATCTTCAAATTCATTGATTTTTTTTCTTTAAAAATTTTGACTCTACTGATAATTCCATTGAATTATCCTAGGGCAGAGTAACATTTGAGCTCTCAACATTTTAACACACTTGTGTCAAAGTAATTACGTTGCAATGAACAGCACTGGAAACTAGAGCTACTTAAGGGCAAGGGATTGGTCTTTTCTTTATTTTTAATCACTAGAAATTATCATAATGACTAGTATAAATATTTGTTGAATTAATGAAGGTTGATCCAACATTTTTATATAGCCCTTAAAATATTATTTTTATTGACATCCAATATTAGTACACTATATTAAGTATAATAAGTATATAGTGAGTGCCTAATACACTTACTGGGACATAGAAGGGACTCACTAGGTAAATGAATCAATGAATGACTATTTATGTTTATTACTAAATATCTTTCTTATTTAATTTCACAAGCTGTGAAATTACTAATAAGTAACTTTAGAAGATATCCCACAATTCTAAGTTCCTTAGATTCATCTCTGAGTCATACTTTTTACTCTAACATTTCAATGTTTACTTTCCTTTTCTAAATTAGAGATTTATCGTGAGCACAAATTTTATAATAATCCTGAGTCTTTTCTGTGCTAAAATGGAAATCTTGCCACTTTATCACCAAAAGATTACAATAATAATGAACTCAAATCAAATATCTGATTGCTTTTGCAAATATTATGCCCTCTGCAGAGTGCATCTTCTGAAAGAATACATCAATAGTAAAAAATCATATGAGGTACTGTTTAATATAATTCACACTAAACATATTCAGTCTATGAAGATGCTTTGCAAATCTTAGCATAATTGTTGTGTTAGATATATGAAATACACCTTTATCCTTGTGTCTTTAATAATGTAAAATTTGAGTTTGTTTGGGTATGAAAATGTGCTTGTGTTCTTGGAGTCCTCTGAGATACTTATTTTATGATGGTGTGGTAATTGCTGTCAGGACTTTTCTTGATAATGATTAATAATTAGAATCTCATCTACTACTTCTCTTTCTACGAGACCTTTATCAACATTAATACTTTTGACCTTTTTAATTGCATGGATTAAAGCTAGAAATAGGTGGTTATTAATGTTCTGTACTTGCATGCCTGGAGCTTGAAATAATGTTTGCTTTCTCAATAACATTCAGCAAGTTTACATTTCCCTCAGTAAATGTGACTTTAAAGGTGGCTCCATAGTGGGTATTATTTGGTATTCATAAACCTTTCAGCTACACTTAGCAGTTTCTTAGTGTTTGCTGAATCCTCCTTCATGCATCCATGTCATTCTAATTATAGATTTTAACTGGGCTGCACAAATACACACACCCCATTTATTATAGAAAGCAAGAAAAACTATTCATAAAATTGTCTGCTTTTTCTTCTCTTTATACAAAATTTAAAATGGCGGCTTTTGGACTTGTCATTCATATCTGCCAGGGAATGACAATGATGTGAAACAATCTTGAGAATGCAGAGCTATACTGTAGAATTAAAGGTATCTTTGATACACAACCTCCCAATTAAGCAGGTCACTTACTTTTCATTTCTGGAAAGAGTGAAAAATAACATGGTCTGAGAAAAATTTGTATTGACATATATGCAGGAAGGAAAAACATTATTACTTAGGGAAAATGGGTTTTGCACAATAATATAACTATGAATAAAAATGTAACAACTTCTAAGTACCATTTATGCATATTGTATGCTTACATTATGCATAAATAAATAATAGACATGTTTATATATGCATATATATATGCATAGCTGTGTATTCATTATATATAAATATATTTACATATATAGTGATTAAAATATCGGCTCTATATTAAAATGTTTAACATATTATCCCATATCTACTTGTACTACAAATCTAAGAACAAATTGAAACTTCTTTCGCATTTTTTTCTAACTATTATGTTTGGACTAACAACTGGAAGTTAATCCCATAGTTTCACCTTTTATGGTTTTCTCTTGACATACTTCAAATAAAATGAGGGTGGATTAGTGAGAAAGTTGGCAGAGGTGAGAGAAAAAATCTCTTATTTTTTACACATGCAAAACTTATTTGAACTAATCATTTTAATACTGACATGAACAGCTGTGATAGTGCTCATGATCTGATAATGAGAGTTGTATGTCTATAAGGCAGTTTCCAGAAAACTAATGCTTTATAGACTAAAGGTAATTGTGTGTGGATGTGCATATGTACACACACAGGACTAGAAAGAATTTTCATAATCCAATTTCCACTTTCTCCATTATACTTTTTGTTGTGATGGGGTTCAGGGCAGGCTTTCCCCAAATATGCCACTTTGTCGTACTGGTTATTTGGAACTAAAGTTAACTAAGAAACAGTCAATGCAAGGACACTCTGAGCATCCTTTACCTCCCTGAAAGCAGAAAATAAATCTCCCATGTGAAAGATACCCTTCCTGTACCAGGAGGAAAGGAGGTATTCTTATCAACAGAGATAGGAATTCAAGGCCCAGAAGGCTGTATAAACAAACCTTGTTACTTCTTTATAATTCAGTAGCCCAAGCCCAAACTTCTTTGTCTGATCAACTCTTCATAAATCTATTGTTTCTTTGTCCTAAAGGTATAAAAGCTGCCTGCTTTGGTCACTTCTTTGAGTCTCAAATTTTTATGAGCTCCTGTACATACAAAATAATTTTTCCCTTTAATCTGTCTTATGTCAATTTAATTATTAGGCCAGCCAAAGAATCTAGAAGGAAAAAAGGAAAGCTTTTTAGACTGTACAATTGAAACTACTTTATAAAAGATACAGGAATATGTTATATCTTTTACAGATTACTATAAAAAAGTCCAGAGTAAAAATTGTTTAATTTGGTAATTTGTACTTGTTTTGTAGTGTTCATATATTAGAATTTATTATACATATGTTTATTTGCTTTTGCTTTACAACATACGAAATTTAAAAGTATTAAGTTTTTCTTTAAATTCGAAAAAACTAAACTATATAGAATTTATGTGACTTGCCCAAGATGACATATACATTAGTGGAAGAATTAATGACAGGTGTCTCTTAATACTTACATAGATTTTGTTCATCTCTGAACCTTATAATATAAATTGATCACTGAATCATATATTATTTTTCATATTTCTCAGAAATTTCTTGTATACAAATCCAAGAACAACGTAACCTATGAGACATAGAAGGTACTCAGTAACTAGCCACCAAAAAAAGATTGAGTAAAAATGTAGGTATTTTGACTTTTAACATCATGAAATTAGATATAAAAATCATCTTCAAAATAAGCTGAGGGGGCGCCTGGGTGACTCAGTCATTAAGCGTCTGCCTTCAGCTCAGGTCATGATCCCAGGGTTCTGGGATTGAGCCCCGCATTGGGCACCCTGCTCAGCAGGAAGCCTGCTTCTCCCTCTCCCACTCCCCCTACTTGTGTTCCCTCTCTCTCTGTGTGTCTCTCTGTCAAATAAATAAATAAAATCTTAAAAAAATTAAGTTGAAATAAAAAAGATATAACATAAAACAGAATACATTTATTTTCCAATGAACTGTCTTGACTATTCCAGCTTCAAGTCGGTTAATATTTTTTAGAATATTGTTATTCCTATCCCTATATATTAATGGGGAAATTCATTGAAACACTTTTGTGACAATCTGGAATATAGAACAGAAAATGTTAGTATAGGATGCTCAAGATATGTTAATTCTTAGATATTTTAGTTGAAACTTAGTGTAAATTGCAAGAATAAATAATATAATCTGAATGAGTAGAAGCATACTGAAAAATTTTCTAATTGTTATTGTTGCTTTGCAACCTCAAGCACTTCCTGGGTGTAATATGAAGCTGGTCCCTATATGTGGAGGACAGGGGAGATGGAAGAAAGAGGCAGACCAGTCCAGGTTGGTAGGTGGCAGGTTTAATAAGCAAGGGAACTTACTTATGAGGATTGTCTTTGGATGACTGCAAGATGAGTAGATTCCTGCACCCGTCCACCAGAATCTTAAAAGTTTATTTAAAGGCTTTAACTGGGTTCATTCACGCACATGGTCCAGATAGTCTCACCACCACATTACTGTCTCAGGGCTGTATCCTTGCCTCTCAGGGCAGCTTCTGGGAGCAGGAGACGTAAGCAGAACAGACATTCAAAGGACAGGGAAGGCAGTGAGGAGTTGCCAATTTCTGGATCCAGCTCAAGGGTCAACCAATGGTCACATCTTCTTAAAGCCCTCCCCTAACACTAATATTAAATGAAAGCAGATATGTTCAAAAGCTTTAAAGAAATCAATGGGCAGATTCTTCTAATCAGAACAGTTTTGAAGATTAGACAAAATTTTCATTAATCACTATAAGACTTAAAATTTGTGAAATGATGTTTATATTTATAAAGTGAAAAGAAAATATTGGAAGAGACAATTGCCAAGAGATTTCCAAAATTAGTGTCAGACACCAAAAATAAATCACTTGGAATTTTAAGTAGTATGAACATATGAGTTAGCTTTCTCTAGTTATGCTGCAATAATAGGCCCCAAATTATAACAATATTAAAATTTTATTTCTTGCTCATTTTATGTACTGGTATGGGTTAGATTTGACTCTGTTTATGGAGTCTTCATTCAGGGTCCAGACTAAAAGAAAAACCTTAATCTTCCTTGTGGAACTTTGGTTCAGATATGGCTTATGTCCCTTCTGTGCATGTTTCTTCTCCTAAAGCAAGTCATATAGCCAGTCCTAAAGTCATGGTGGTGAGAAGTGTACTTCTTCAATAGGGGAGACTCTGTAAGTATAGAGTTGAATAGAGGCGTGGGTATTTGGAACAAATTTGACATATATTGCAGAAAATTTTTTAAAAATATTTTCAGAAGTTCTCAAATACAAGAATAGATACTTGATTCTATATGTAACATTGCCAAATGTTACATTTGATTGTGGATTCTTTAAGGATCTCATGTTATCTATACGACTAAGGAAGCCAATTTGGAAAGGGTAAATACATTATGTCCTGTTGAAGATCATGTATATAAACCATAGAAAAATCTATAATACTTGGAGTTCAGACAGTTTAGGAACTTTAGTCTTAGGAAATACATTGGGGGTGGGGGAAATTATGTCTCATTGTCAGTGTGATAAAGTTGTCAGGCCACTTCCAAGATCATACAGGGCATGACTAGCCATGGAATTAAGCAACTGAAACCCATAAATCAAGAACACATGTTGAAAGACTCTACACAGAAAAGCCAGCAAGAGAGAAATGAGGGTTTATATTTTCTTAGTAGATCTGAGTAAAGGGCTATGTAGTAGCTATGTATAAGGAAGTATCCCCCGTGGAAACACCCAATTATGACCTCGGGATTAATTATTGAATTGGGTATTAAGTGAATCTCTGATACAACAACCATCTGTGAATCTCTGATACAACAACAATCTCTGATACAACAAACCATGAGAGAGATAAGCTGCTACTATTAAGGATTGGGCTGCTGTATCAAATGGTGAGAAAAGTAGCAGGTAAATTCCTCTAAGAAATCTTCCAACAAAATTCCACTCACCACAATATATCTTGAGACATGAATGTCTTAAGATGGTCTTAGTAACTAAACGATTTTGGAGGAAAGGGGAAAGGACTAATTCTAAATGATCAATTAATGGTGTATTTCATTATTTTATTTTATTTATCTATCAGTCTACTTTATGTGCTTGTTTTAATGAAGGGATATTAGATTATGAAATATAGATGCCTACTTAACATGATGTCTGTTATATAATTTTGTTCTGCAATGTTGGAAGGAAAAAGAATGTTTCAAACAAATAAATAGATCGATAAATAAGTTTGCATGCATGCACATACATATGTGAGTATATGTACACTGAGAGAATTGCTTAAATTCTTAATCTTAGTCTCTTACATAAAATTGAAATATTATCTCTGTATTGGTTGAGAATCTTTCAGGTGCAAGTGGAAGAAAGCTGAATTAATTAGGAAACCCGTAAGTGTAAGATGCTACTGGATACTGGTAGTTCAAGCAATGTTGTCAAATTTCTGTTACTCATTTCATTCATATTCTACCTTTCTTCTGTATGTAGATTTCATTCTCTAATTATGCTCTTTAGATGCAGTAAGGGAGTTGATTTCAGATGGTCCAAATTCAAATGTAATCTACATTGTAATATATGGGAACGAGAGGGTCTATCTTTCCAACTCAGGGAGGAAAACACATAATTGACTTGGCTTCAGTCAGATGTTCTTCTTTGAACCAATTTTGTGACCATAGGGATAATGTGTCCCTTTTGAGAATGATAGAGATGATCATTGACACATCATCTTAGACCTTATGGAGTTCAGGAAGGCTGATTCCCTAAAGGAATGGTTATTGACCAAGAAACATATGTCCACTAAAATTATGTATGGCAGTGACATGAAAATGCATCTTAAATGATTAAAAGAGCTTTTCCAAATAAAATAAAAATGTGATAGCTTCTAACAGGTATTTTGGCATGAATATTTCTACATAATTAGAAACCTATTATCAGCTCTGAGCTATCTCAAGTCTATTCTCCCCTCTAAAAGATAATCTGGAAAAACACTATTATTACTTCAACAGAAAAAACATAATCACAGATCAGTGAAAAACACACAGACAAGAGAAAAACTACTAGAACACAACACAAATAGAAAAGGAAACCACTGTCTGGTACGTAGTGAAATACACTAGATAGATACTTGTTCCAGAGGAAGGAAATAAAGGCATCTAATCAATTGATAGAGATTTTTTTTTAATTTAGAATTTCATCTTTCCCTAATTATAGAGTCTAATTTTCTTGAATTAATATTGAGTGTTATGATTTGAGGAATCATAGAGCTGTGTGGATGAAAAGGTGATTTGAGAGACACAGAAGTAGGTGAAATATATGGTCAGAAGTGAAACAAAGTAAGATAAAAATGGAAGGTCATACCAATATAAAGAAAACTATTTTAGTCAACCCTGATAAAATATTTTTACCAGTCCTTAAGAAAAAATGAATTGATAAATACATCTAGATGCCACATTATTTCATTTATCATAGATTTCTCTCTCAATTGGGTCCATTTCTGTTATCCTGGATTAGTATTTGCCAAGTTGTGATAATACTCTGATTCTTGTTCCTATGGAATTTTTTTTTTTCTGTCTGGGAATATTTAGACTTTAATCTTGAATCTTAGTGTTCTTAAATTTCAACGTAGTGAAATTAGGTATGGGCTCTTTTTTTTCCCATTTAAAGATATACTAATTGGGTCCTTTTAATCTGAAAATTCTAATTGTTTGGCTAAAGGCATCTTTCTTCTATTGGTTTTTTTCTTATTATTATCTTCTCCACTCATTCACTTTTTTAGTATTTTTTTTCCCAGAACTTCTACTAAATGGATATTGAAATGTCTGAAAATATAGTGCTGAGAAAATAAAAATCCTATCAAGACAGAATTCTCTCCACAAAGCAGGGAAAAGAAAGAAAGCAATTTTATTACAAAATGGTATATATCTATAGTGGAATGCACATTGTAGGCAGTCTGCAAAAGAGACTACAAAGTCTAGACAGAATTTCACACACATTAGTTAGGTAGAACAGAAGAAAGAACAACGTAAATGCTTCTTATCTCCTTGACTCATGGTTATACCTTGTGATGGTCTCCTGCATCTCCTGAAGGACTGTTGAGTCTATTTCAGAGATGTGTGTTTACATTTCCATGAATCAGAAAGCCCTTAAAACAATATTCCAGGACTACTATCAAGTCTATTCTGCTTCTAAGGAGACACACTAAAGGGGAGACGATAAAATGTCATAGTTTTACCCTTACAATATGGATGCTAGCTAACATTTACCAAGCAATTAATATTGTCAAATGCATTTTTAAGGACTTTGCATATATTAACTGTTGAACCCCACAATATTTCTAAGAAATAACTATTATTATATTACTACTACTACTACTACTACTACTACTACTACTATTGTTAGTATTCTAAAAGTGAAAAAGAAGCAGAAAGACTAAATTACTTGTCAAAGTTATGCAAATATTAAGAGAAACCAGGATTTAATTCCTGACAGTCTCAATCCAAAGTGTACACTCAGTCATTCCACTCACTACTTCTTCATATATTTTTTCTCTCTTTTTTTTCTCTGATAATTATATTCTTTCTGTCTTCCTAGATCTTTCTTAGCCCACTCTTCCAGGTCAATAATTTTCTCTTCAGTCAAATACATTCTGCATTTTTGTCCTTTAATTTGACTTTTACTCCTACAATCTAGATTTTTTATTAAAACCAATCTACATAGTTATTTTACATTTTACAAAATATTCTAAAATCTCTCTGAAGGTATTAGTTATTCTAAAACTTCTATTTTCTCTTGGCTAAGAGTTTTATTACATTTTATTTTTGCTGCTTCTCTTTCTTGGTATTGTTTCTTACAAGTTTCAGTGAGTCTTAATGATAGGCATATACTTGAATTTTCTGACTCCTCAAATGATTGTGAAGTATGATGTTCAAAGGGATACACTGGTAGCTTACCTTTGAAGGATTGTGGCACTCTGTCATCCATTGACTTTTTGTTGTTGTTGTTATCTCTTTGGACCAAACATCTGTTCTCTCTACTTTACATTATGGGTAAATCCCACTTCTTCCAGCTGTCTAACAAAGGATGAGTTGGGAAGAGGCACTGACCGATCAGTTGCTCGAAATTTTATCTGTCTGGTGTTTGGTCAGGACACCTTGTTTCTCCTCATCTAACTGTGAGTCCCATCCCCCACACCTTCCCTGTGTCTGTCTCATCTTTCCCACTTTTACATTCACAACAGTCTTCTTCTGATGATCTCTGGGATTCTACTAATGGTGACTCCAACCATCTTATTACTCACTTAAATCTTCCAATGATTCCTCAACCTATCCACATTGGTAGGGGTGACCTTTACTCAGTAGGACAATGCAAATACTAATTTCTTACAGAAACACCCTCATAGGCACAACCAGAAATAATGTTTCCCAGCTATCCAGGCATCCTTTAGCCCAGTCATTTTTGACACGTAAAATTGATCTTCACACCTATGTATGTGCATATGTATGTATTTATAATACAATATTTATATGCATATCTGTATTATGTTATATTCTTTTTTTTTAAAGATTTTATTTATTTATTTGACAGAGAGAGACACAGCGAGAGAGGGAACACAAGCAGGGGGAGTGGGAGAGGGAGAAGAAGGCTTCCTGCAGAGCAGGGAGCCTGATGTGGGGCTTGATCCCAGGACCCTGAGATCATGACCTGAGCCGAAGGCAGATGCTTAACGACTGAGCCACCCAGGCACCCCTGTATTATGTTATATTCTGATTTGAGGCCAGAGTGGGTGAAACAAACTGAGCTTCTTCTACCATCTTGATTTAATATTCTGGTAAAAAGATTTGTTTCTGTCTTATAAAAAAATTCCAAAGTTGCAAATAGATGTTAATAATATTTTTCCTGGAGGCACTTTACATTATCAGTGAGCCAAGATTTTGCTGTTCATATATGGCAATTAAGTAAGTGATACCCATTAGAAAATGCTGCCTTTACAGGGCATATCCTAGTGTCCAATATAGTGATATTTTTTGGCTGAAAAAAAACACAAAACTTTTTGTATGTTAAAAAGAAGCAATATTTTTTATATGATGCTTCTGTTAAAAGAAATTGTGCAAAACATGCAAATTATTTATCAGGTATTTATATTTAATGAAAAAGTAAATAAAAAAGAAATTGTCAGAAATGACATATTTTGATGTTTTTAAGAAAATCCCTTTTTTAAGATAATAGGTATGTACAGTGAAGTATTTTTCATACTCATTTCTTTTGATTTCAGTTTATTTTTTGAAATGAAGACCTATGCATGTTTGATATACAAAGATAATTTTTTTTTACGTAGATAATCTTTAAAGTCTTCTAAACTAGGTGGAGTGGTAGCTACAAGATGAAAGTGTGTTTAGGACCCTACTGTTGAAAAAGAAAAGTCTTAAATTCCAAGCTAATGCATTTAATTTTTATTTAAAATGAAATGAGCAGTCAATGAAGGATTCTGCATGAATGCTGTTATTACAACAATGTTAAGAAAATGAATATGATAGTAGAGAGAATGATATTTGGAAGGAAAGGGGACAGAAAAGAGAGCTTGCAGTTAATAAATTGCAAAAGGAGTGAGATAATTAAAGTTCAAACAAAAGTATGGAAATGTAGTGCTAGAAAATAATAAATATCATTAAAATTAAATACCTTGGTCTGTACATGATGAAAATTAGATTTAGAGATACAAAGTGACTTCCACAAGGAACTATAGTTCATTTAAAGATTAATCCAAGAATTGAATACAGTCCTTTTTACTTACAACCCAGAGTTCTGTCACTTCTTTTTAATATCAAATTTTTATCAATCTTAAAGTTTGTCATAGATACATTCAATTAGGAGTTAAGTACAGGGGCGCCTGGGTGGCTCAGTCGTTAAGCGTCTGCCTTCGGCGCAGGTCATGATCCCAGGGTCCTGGGATCGAGCCCCGCATCGGGCTTCCTGCTCGGCGGGAGGCCTGCCTCTCCCTCTCCCACTCCCCCTGCTTGTGTTCCCTCTCTCGCTGTGTCTCTCTCTGTCAAATAAATAAATAAATAAATAAATAAATAAATAAATAAAAAGGAGTTAAGTACAATTCTGTTACATGACATTAAAAAATACTCATAGCCTCCCTTTTAAATCAATATTGCAAAAGAAATTTTATAACTTATATACACATTTATTTTGCAAGGAACTTTCATTTGGAGGAATGGAAATAGACTTCATGAAGCATTTCAGCCAAATTATAATCTCTATGTTTTTTTTACTAAATACCTAGCATATTCTTCCAACCAAATTTTGATCTGGGAAGTAGAAGAGTACAGAATCTATGATCCTGAGATGGGAAATCTGAATTAATCAAAGCTTTACCACCAACTAGCTCCTTGACTCAAGCAAGCATTCAAACTCTCTGGGTTTCAGGTTCTTTATCTATACATTTATTTATTTTTATTTTTTTTAGTTTTTTTTAAAAATTTTATTATGTTATGTTAGTCACCATACAATACATCATTAGTTTTTGATGTGGTGATCCACGATCCATTGTTTTCGTATAACACCCAGTGCTCCATGCAGTACATGCCCTCCTTAATACCCATCACCGGGCTAACCAATCCCCCCTCCCCCCTCCCCTCTAAAACCCTGTTTGTTTCTCAGAGTCCATAGTCTCTCATGGTTCATCTCTCCCTCCAATTCCCCCCCCTCATTTTTCCCTTCCTTCTCCTAATGTCCTCCATACTATTCCTTATGTTCCACAAATAAGTGAAACCATATGATAATTGACTTTCTCTGCTTGACTTATTTCACTTAGCATAATCTCCTCCAGTCCTATCCATGTTGATGTAAAAGTTGGGTATTCATCCTTTCTGATGGCTGAGTAATATTCCATTGTATATATGGACCACATCTTCTTTATCCATTCATCTGTTGAAGGGCATCTCCGCTCTTTCCACAGTTTGGCTATTGTGGACATTGCTGCTATGAACATTGGGGTGCATATGGCCCTTCTTTTCACTACATCTGTGTCTTTGGGGTAAAAACCCAGGATTGCAGTTGCTGGGTCATTGGGTAGCTCTATTTTTAACTTTTTGAGGAACCTCCACACTGTTTTCCAAAGTGGCTGTACCAACTTGCATTCCCACCAACAGTGTAAGAGGGATCCCCTTTCTCCACAACCTGTCCAACATTTGTTGTTTCTTTCCCCGTCCATTTTTGCCATTCTAACTGGTGTAAGGTGGTATCTCAATGTGGTTTTGATTTGAATTTCCCTGATGGCTAATGATGATGAACATTTTTTCATGTGTCTGTTAGCCATTTGTATGTCTTCTTCAGAGAAGTGTCTTTTCATATCTTCTGCCCACTTTTTGACTTGATTATTTGTTTTTTGGGTGTTGAGTGTGAGAAGTTCTTTATAGATCTTGGATACCAGCCCTTTATCTGTAGTGTCATTTGCAAATATCTTCTCCTATTCTGTGGGTTGCCTCTTTGTTTTGTTGACTGTTTCCTTTGCTGTGCAGAAGTTTTTTATCTTGATGAAGTCCCAAAAGTTCATTTTTGCTTTTGTTTCACTAGCTTTTGGAGATGTATCTTGAAAGAAGTTGCTCTGGGCGATGTCAAAGAGGTTACTGCCTATGTTCTCCTCTAGGATTTTGATGGATTCCTGTCTCACATTGAGGTCTATCATCCACTTTGAGTTTATCTTTGTGAATGGTGTTAGAGAATGGTTGAGTTTCATTTTTCTGCATGTGGCTGTCCAATTTTCCCAGCACCATTTATTGAAGAGACTGTCTTTTTTCCATTGCATGTTTTTTCCTGCTTTGTCAAAGATTATTTGACCATAGAGTTGAGAGTCCATATCTGGGTTCTCTACTCTGTTCCATTGGTCTGTATGTCTATTTTTGTGCCAGTACCATGCTGTCTTGGTGATCACAGCTTTGTAATATAGCTTGAAATCAGGCAACGTGATGCCCCCAGCTTTGTTTTCCTTTTTCAACATTTCCTTGGTGATTCGGGGTCTTTTCTGATTCCATACAAATTTTAGGATTGTTTGTTCCAGCACTTTGAAAAGTGTCATTGGACTTTTGATCGGGATGACATTGAAGGTATAGATTGCTCTGGGTAGCATAGACATTTTAACAATGTCTATTCTTCCGATCCATGAGCATGGAATGTTTTTCCATCTTTTTGTGTCTTCTTCAATTTCTTTCATGAGTGTTTTGTAGTTTCTAGAGTATAGATCCTTTACCTCTTTGGTTAGGTTTATCCCGAGGTATCTTATGGTTTTTGGTGCTATTGTAAATAGAATTGTTTCTCTAATTTCTCTTTCTACAGTTGCATTGTTAGTGTATAAGAAAGCAACTGATTTCTGTGCATTGATTTTGTATCCTGCCATGTTACTGAATTGCTGGATGAGTTCTAGTAATTTGGGGGTGGAGTCTTTTGGGTTTTCCACATAAAGTATCATGTCGTCTGCAAAAAGAGAGAGTTTGACTTCTTCTTTGCCAATTTGAATACCTTTTATTTCTTTTTGTTGTCTGATTGCTGTTGCTAGGACTTCTAGTACTATGTTGAACAATAGTGGCGAGAGTGGGCATCCTTGACGTGTTTCTTATCTTAAGGGAAATGCTCTCAGCTTTTCCCCATTGAGGATGATATTCGCTGTGGGTTTTTCATAGATGGATTTTATGAACTTGAGGAATGCTCCCTCTATTCCTATACTCTGGAGAGTTTTAATCAGGAAAGGATGTTGTATTTTGTCAAATGCTTTTTCTGCATCAATTGAGAGGACCATATGGTTCTTCTCCCTCCTCTTATTAATGTGTTCTATCACACTGATTGATTTGCAAATGTTGAACCACTCTTGCATCCCGGGGATAAATCCCACTTGGTCGTGGTGGATGATCCTTTTAATGTATTGTTGGATCCTATTAGCTAGGATTTTGTTGAGAATTTTGAAATCCATATTCATCAGGGATATCCGTCTGAAATTCTCCTTTTTGATGGGGGTCTTTGCCTGGTTTGGGGATTAAGGTAATGCTGGCCTCATAGAATGAATTTGGAAGTTTTCCCTCTGTTTCTATTTTTTGAAACAGCTTCAGTAGAATAGGTATTATTTCTTCTTTGAATGTTTGGTAGAATTCCCCAGGGAATCCATCAGGACCTGGACTCTTGTTTTTTGGGAGGTTTTTGGTCACTGCTTCAATCTCGTTACTGGTTATTGGCCTATTCAGGTTGTCAATTTCTTCCTGTTTCAGTCTTGGCAGCTTATAGGTTTCCAGGAAGGCCTCCATTTCATCCAGATTGCTCAGTTTATTGGCATAATGTTGTTGATAATAATTTCTAATAATTGTTTCTATTTCTTTGGTGTTAGTCGTGATCTCTCCCCTTTCATTCATAATTTTATTAATTTGCGTCCTTTCTCTTTTCTTTTGGATAAGTTTGGCCAGTGGTTTATCAATCTTATTAATTCTTTCAAAGAACCAACTTCTAGTTTCGTTGATCTGATCTACTGTGTTTCTGGTTTCTAATTCATTGATCTCTGCTTTAATTTTAATTATTTCTCTTCTAATGCATGGCTTAGGCATCGTTTGTTGCTTTTTCTCTAGTTCTTTAAGGTGTAGAGTTAGTTGGTGAATTCGGGATTTTTCTATTTTTTTGAGTGAGGCTTGGATGGGTATGTATTTCCCCCTTAAGACTGCCTTTGCAGTATCCCATAGGTTTTGGACCAATGTGTTTTCGTTCTCATTGATTTCCATGAATTGTTTAAGTTCTTCTTTGATTTCCTGGTTGACCCAAACATTCTTGAGCAGAGTGGTCTTTAGCTTCCAAGTGTTTGAATTTCTGCCAAATTTTTTCTTGTGATTGAGTTCCATTTTTAAAGCGTTGTGGTCTGAGAATATGCAGGGAATAATCTCAATCTTTTGGTGTCAGTTGAGACCTGATTTGTGACCCAGTATATGGTCTATTCTGGAGAAAGTTCCATGTGCACTCGAGAAGAATGAGTGTTCTGTTGTTTTAGGGTGAAATGTTCTGTAAATATCTATGAGGTCCATCTGGTCCAATGTATCTTTCAAAGCTCTTGTTTCCTTGTTGATTTTCTGCTTAGATGATCTGTCCATTGCTGAGAGTGGAGTATTGAGGTCACCTACAATTAATGTATTGTTATCAATATGACTCTTTATTTTGGTTAACAGTTGGCTTATGTAGATGGCTGCTCCCATGTTGGGGGCATAGATATTTACAATTGTTAGATCTTCTTGTTGGATAGACCCTTTAAGAATGATATAGTGTCCTTCTGTGTCTCTAATTACAGACTTTAGTTTAAAATCTAATTTGTCTGATATAAGAATTGCTACCGCAGCTTTCTTTTGAGGTCCGCTGGTATGGAAGATGGATCTCCATCCCTTCACTTCCAGTCTGGATGTATCTTTAGGTTCAAAATGAGTCTCTTGTAGACAGCATATGGATGGGTCCTGTCTTTTTATCCAATCTGCAACCCTGTGCCGTTTTATGGGAGCATTTAGGTCATTCACGTTGAGAGTGACTATTGAAAGATATGAATTAATTGTCATCATGTTGCCTGTGAAGATGTTGTTTTTATAGATTGTCCCTGTAAATTTCTGTTGTATATCACTCTTGGGGTCTTTCTCCTTTTATAGAACCCCCCTTAATATTTCTTGCAAGGCCAGCTTAGTGGTCACATATTCTTTCAGTTTCTGCCGGTCGTGGAAGCTCTGCATCTCTCCGTCCATTCTAAATGAAAGCCTTGCCAGATAAAGCATTCTTGGCTGCAAGTTCTTCTCATTTAGTATCCTGAATATGTCTTGCCAGGCCTTTCTGGCTTGCCAGGTCTCTGTGGATAGGTCTGACATTATTCTGATGTTCCTCCCTCTGTACGTAAGGAATCTCTTCCCCCTAACTGCCCTTAAGATGGTTTCCTTGGTTCTAAGATTTGCAAGTTTTACTATTACATGCCAGGGTGTTGGCCTGTTTTCCTTGATCTTGAGAGGGGTCCTCTCTGCCTCTAGGATGCGAATGTTTGTTTCATTCCCCAGATTAGGGAAGTTCTCAGCTACGATTTGCTCAAATACATCTTCTAGTCCTCTCTGTCTCTCCACTCCCTCCGGGATTCCAATTATTCTGACACTGGAATGCTTCATGGTGTCACTTATTTCTCTGATTCTATTTTCATGGATTCTGAGTTGTTTTTCCCTGGCCTCCTCTTTTCCCTTTTTTATCTATTATATTGTCCTCCAGGTCGCTTATTTGTTTTTCTGCCTCACTTACCCTAGCTGTTAGATTATCTAGGTTGGATTGGATCTCATTGATAGCATTTTTAAGTTCTGCCAATTCAGCTTTCATTTCTGCCCTTAGAGACTCTGTGTTGCCATTAATTGATTTCTCCATTCTAGCTATTGTCTTCACAATTGCTAGCCTGAATTCCATCTCCAACATCTTGGTTATATCTGCATCCATTTGTAAATCTGCAGCATAAGTCATGGTCTCTGAGTCTTTTCTATTTTGGGGGCTCCTCCTCCTAGTCATTCTGTTGATGGGTGATTGAGGGAATGTATAGAGTCCAAATTATTGACCAGAACCCAAGCAAGATGCGCCTGTTTTCTAGGGACCTTAGGGTTGCTGACCTCTTGTTTTCCCAGGCTGTTTTCTAGGGGGGGGGCTGCCGCACTGTTACTCAGGCAACCCTGTTTGGGCAGAGTTGCCCTGCCTCCCTTTGGCAGGGGATGGGCTCAGCGGGAATTACTTTTTGGGGCTTTTGTTCTCTGGAGGCTTTCCGCATCTCTTCCGTGAGTCAGAGCAGAAGAGACCATTTCCAACCCTCTGCCTCAGAGCAGAGAGACCGCAGTCTGTTCTTCAGTGAGCTCTCCAGGCCACACTGTCTCCGTTTCTGTCCGTGCTGCTATAAACTGCAGCGGCCTGGGTTGTGTGCCCCTCCGCAGCGTTCCCAGTCCTGCCTCCAGGTCGGGGCACGTCTCTGCCCTTTGTGCTTCTAAAACCGCCAGCTGCTCCCAGTTTGCGCGCGCGACCCCTCTGCTCCAGGTTTCCGCCCCGGGGGCTGCCCTAAAGTCCTTTCCTCACTGCTGCCGGTCTGCGAGTCTGTGCCCCGTCTGCAGCGCACGAGGCTGTCACTCACCGGCGGTGTAGGATCCCCACGGCCAGTCACCCTCCTGCTGCCATTTATCTTCCGATATCTGCCCACGGAATCACGGCTCCCCGCTTCGTAGCTCAAAACCAACCACCTGCGACTATTCTGTTTGTAGAGATCCAGATCTTCTTACATCTCAGGCTGGTTTCGTGGGTGCTCAGAGTGGTCTGGTAGATATCCAGCTCAAATCCGGGGACCAGTTGAAATAGGGTCCCCTACTCCTCCGCCATCTTTCCTCTCCTCTCCTTTATCTATACATTTAAAAAGTAGTACAGGGACTCTCTGGGGCCCTTCCATCTCTACCAGTCATTAATTCAATCTTATTTAAACTCTACAGAACGCAGAGCTTCTTATAATGAGCTCATTGAGTTTGTGTGCCAACCATGGTACATTTTTGTTTAAACAAACTTTGAGACCATTAGGAGTTTTGGAATACATATAAGCATCTTTTGCTATGAGTGGATTGAAAGCTTCTATATTCTGAGTTTACTACAACTAGCTTGGTTCTCAGGCATTCATTTGGGTTTTGATATTTTAAATATTTTTTTCTATATATATCTGCTTCAGTGTCTATAAAATTGAGATTATAATAGCACCTAGTTCAGAAAATGCAGGGCTCAATACCAGGACACCAAGATCATGACCTGAGCTGAAGGCAGACATTTAACTGACTGAGCCACCCAGGCTCCCCTCCTTTTAGGGTTTTAAATAATTGTATAAAAAGTGACTAGAAGTTTTATTGAAAATCTACTGAATTATCTTTACTTTTTGATGTGTAAAATATATAAAGTGTGAGTTCAATACTTCTCAATTTTTGCTTTCATTAAGTAACACATTAAAGAACACATTTGAGTAAATGGAATCTTTTTTAAAGCTTTAACATGTGCAGTTTTTATTATTTATAGGTGACTCCATAGGTACATTATCATCTAATGATGAGAAATTAGATGGCATTATAGATCACTTAGCTCATTCCCATAATAAATCTTCTTTATTTATCTGCTATACAAGGATAATTATATTTTGGGATTTTCTTTGCCAGTTTGGGAAGGTTTCTTGTGCATGACAAGGTTCTACTTTCATACCTTATGTAGTAATACTTATAATTACAATATTATGATAATCACTCTTTTGCCATCCATTGCAGCAAGGTATGAAACACATTTTAGGGAATATTTCTCAAGATAGATTTTTCCACCTATCTTTTATCTTTAAAAGTCCTTGTCATTAAGTTATTTTCTCATTTTGTTGGTGGTTTCCTCAATGGTCTTGGCAAGTTGTAGCTAGTAAATGAGCAGACTGTGGGATAATTAAGAAGCTAATTTAGAGTCAGGAGACTGAGTTTCCTTTCATAACCCTGTACTAATACATTGTAAAACTTTAGGGAAACTATTTAACATGTAGGTGAGTTTACCAGTAATCTCTAAAATCTTTTCTAACTTAAAATTCTTTGCCATCTAAAAAACTCCTGTAAGTTGACATTATGAAACATGTTTGAAAGATGTTTCTTATCCCTAAAACATGACAAATATATAATCATATTATACATCTTACCATTTTCTCCACATTCTTCTGGAAAAAGATATGGCAGTCAGAGAATTGGTAGATATTCTTAAAAACTGTTATTAAAGCCTACAGTGGAGGCAGTTGGATAAAAATCCTATGCTTTCCGAAGTGAAAGCTCTATCTTTCTTCACCTAGTGAACTCTAGTGAGAAGTACTACTTTTGCCAAGAGATAGGAAAGCTATAACAACAATGGAATTCCCATCACCCTGCTACAATCCCTACTGTCATGTTTATGTCAGATGTGACAAATTTGGAAAAGTCTCTGCAACTAATATCTGCCATGCACCTCTATTCTCCAAACAATCCTAAAGCAAAGAAAAATAGACTTTGATTTTTGTTTGGTGCTGGGTAAAACTGTGATGGTACTAAAACGTCACTCTAAAAAATACTAATAGGTACTTGTAAACCATCTGAAGATAATGTGTAAAACTAGCTATTTGATAAATGAAGTAAACAGAATATTCAAGTGATTTATGCATGTGGTACAATCCCAATGGGCAGATTATTCTCAAATTAAGATAGTGCTACTTTATAGTATCCAAAAACAAATCATATGTTATAGTAATATGATTTCAAGAATCACTAAGGTGATCTGAATTCTGAGCTAGAATTCTGAAGTCAAGGTTCATTTTTAATTTCCTTTTCTTATTATACTGTGTGTAATAATAGGCAAGTAAGTCAGTAATTCCTGGGAATGTGTTTATCTCCTGAGCAATGTCAATCTGACAAACTGAGAGAATGAAATATGCTTATGGTTATTAAATAACATTCTAAATAATTGTGTGAGTTTTAATTTCAAATTGAAATGGGCTTCTTTTATTTAATCAGTAATAGTGAGTTTTTATCTAATGCCATTTTGGAGCGATAAAGTTGGAAAAAACTCATAATTCCTGACTTCTTTAAAATGTTATTGATGCTGCTCTCATTCATCTAAATTAATTATAAAAAGGACAAAGTTGAAATGAAGGATAAGAACACCCATGGTGAGCATAGCATGACACAGCCTTGTTGAGTCCCTATGTTGTACAACTTACACTAATGTAATATTGGGTATCAACTGCACTCAAGAAAAACGAAATTCAAAACACTTTTACCTCTTAAAAAAAAAAAAGAATACAGAATCTCCAACTCCAAACAAGCTGAATGATCAGAAAGAAAGGAACTAGCCTTCTTGACAAGACCAAATTATAACCATTTCCTAGGCTTGTATGCAGATGAATGGACACTAGGAATGAGGAGAGAGCAGTCTTTGGAGCTTTACATTTAGACTAGCTCAATTCTTTTTCTTCTTTTAATTAGACCTCAGCATCTACAATCAGATGGGGTTCAGTATGATTCATCTGTTCTTAGGCCTCCTGGCATATCTTTTCTAAGCCCCACTCTGCATTGACAGATGGCTTTTACATAGTATTACAAATAATTTTTCCAGAAATACTCTTAGTCCTAGCCTATATTTAGATGATGACAGTTGTCTCATCATCTTAGGTGTTTTTACAGAATTTAATTTATGCTATTGTTGATTCAGGTAGCTTTCTACCTTATATTTTGTACACATAAGAAAAATATTAATTTATAAATAACATATTTACAACTCTCTGAATGAGCAGTGAAGTCTTTTAAAAAATATTATGAAAGAATTCTAATGTTGAGAGTTACAGACATAAAGAATCTCTACTACTAAAATGTATAGCACAAAATAAACACAAAGTACTAAGTTTACCATGGTTATTTATTTATTATATAATATATATTATATATTTATATTATATATATATTTACATTATATATATTTATATTATATATAATTACATTTTAATATTTAGTTTTAGTGTTGTCAATAATGTTTTATCTGCCTACCTCTGGAAATACTATGGATTTTACCACTATTCTTTTCCAGAAAGTGAATTGAAGAATTTTCCAAGCTCTTGTGATAATAATGACTTAAACTAGGCAAAAGTAATTATGGTGACATAATTTATTTGTATTTCTATCTATGTCTGCCATTTAACTTTCTAATAAATAACTTCAAAGACAACAGATTTAAATTTTTGGCAATATGTTATATGAGGCAATGATATTGAAATCTGGAGGTAATTATTGCAGGTTATCATTAAAGCTACATTAATTAGAATAGTATTGAGAGAGAGACAGAGAGACAGAGAGGGAGAGGGAGAATTGTTGGAGTTGAAAATAAAATCTACATTGGTTTGCATAATAATATGAGAAATACAGAAAAAGGCAAAGAAAGAAAATTGAAAGAATACTCCCAACGAAATAAATTATTTTATAATACTATCTGGGATCAAGTTAATTGAATTAAAATATTTACTGTAAGTCAGATTGATGGATAATTATCATGTTCTCTAAATTCCAACATTTAATAACTAGATTTCTCTATTTATTCCACTACGTACTTTCCAATTTTGTATCCCAATAGCACAAATTCTAATTAAATATTTTATTTTAAGAGTAATGTTATAAATATGATCTAGGTAGACTTTTTTTCTTTTTAATGAAATTAAAAATTTTCTTACATACGTATATACATGCATGGTAATAGACTGTTGAGAATAATTGGAACCTATCTATATCTGGCTTTTGGTTTCATTTTTTTCTAAACCATTGCAATGATAAGTATATATCAAATATCTTCTGAATAATATATATAAATAGGTTGAAATTACATGAAAGTATATATCAAAATTTAGATGTATATTTTAGAAACATTTTTATGCGAAAATGTTCATCTTTGGTAAGAATAGGCAGCAATTTGGTTTAATTTCTTTACTTCTCATTCAAAAAACCAACTAGGTCATCAAGGATAATAAAAAATATTTTAAAAACTACATTCTCAGCTAAATTAGGACACAGAAATGCCTCCAAATTTCATGTAATAAAAATGTGGCCAAAAAGCAAAGCCAGCTAGCGAGACCACATAGGAAGTCAAGGAAGTACCTTGAAGAGGAAAAGCATCTTGTGGTTGCATATTTCAGAACTCTCTAGTACATATTTACTTCTAGAAGAAAACAAAAAGCCTCATCCTGATAGGAATCTGCAGTGTAAGTGTAGTACTGTCGCTGTGAATTGGGAAGAAAGAAGGTGCAGAAGTGTATGGGAGTGCCCGGAGGTGACTGATCTCATAGTGTCTACCAAATACATCTTCTAAAAGTGACTGCTTCACATTTGAAGAAAGGACTGTGTCTCTTGGTGACAGCAGACTATAAAAAAAATATCAAAGAAAGCCCAACTTATCAGTAGAAGTCCCCATGAAATAGAATAGGTTCTAAGGGTCACAGGAGGGGTGGCTACACAGAGGTGGTATGAATTACCACTGTAATAACAGACAGAGGGAGACCTGAAAATGTAAAGCCTGAAAATCTCCCCTCTTTCTACACTCCATTGAAACCTCCTGCTATTAGTACAGGGAAATTAATTCAGTCCAACACAAGTGCCAGAAAAGGAATACTCAAAACTCCACAGAAGCAGGCTTGGGAAAAATATTTAAAAAGATAATAGAGCAATCCTAAAGTTGATATACTCTATCAAAAAAAATTTTAATAACAACAAAAACATGATAACACATTTCCAACATATTTTTGTTTAAAATGAAGCAGTCAGATTTATGAAGTAGCACAAAGGGTAAACATTTAGAAACTCAAATAACAGTTAAATTGGAAATAGACTCTGATGACAGGACAACAGTGGAATGTGAAATGAGTTCTGACAAAATGAAAAGAAAGGAGGAAAAATTCATAAATAAAGAATAAATACAAAGAAACACAAAAGAAAATAGACATGATAGAAAGCACAATGAGAACACAGAAGATAAACAGTATTGGTACAATGATACATATAAATAAACAGAAAGAATATAGTGAATTAAAGTTAACATTATAGATATAGATCTTAGGAAAGGGCAATCTAAGGTATGCATTATTAGGGCTGACACTGAAAAAAGAAAGAAAAACAATTGAAAATAAGTTTCCTAAAATAACCTAAATTTTGGGGCTTCTTCATCTACAGTACAAACCCCAGCATATATAGGATGGCATCCAGCTCTCATAACACTGGGGCAAAGGGAGAAAAATGCAGTTATTGCTGGGAATGAGGATAATTATCTATCCATACCCCATAAATCTCATGTCTATTTTCAGGATAATATGAATAAATAAATATATATTTAAATATTATGAATAATATTTAAATAATTCACTCCTTGTTACTAGAAGGATTGCCATTCTTGTTTCATGAGGATGGATAAACACATGGCACCAGACACTTGACAGATGAGATCAACAACAGCTTATTTATTAGTCACATATACTCAAAGATTTATAGCAATGTAGCATCTTATAAAACTGATAAAAAAAAGGTTTCTGAATTCTGGTCCATCATGTAAAGAACTTGGAACTCCTTGTTCTGTCGTAACAACAAATAAAAACAAAAATCTCTGTGGGAACAGTGTTGATGTAGGTAAACCAAATTGTAATTGACAAGTTACTGGAGACTCATTGTGGATAACTCTGAGAGTTAAAAACTCCAGGAAACCTGGTCATGGGGGTGGGGGGGGGAGGGAGGGATGCCCTCACTTTTGTGAGTTTTACCTCCAGACAATTGATCAGGTTTCCAAAGTGAATAACAGAGAAAAATTCCCTCCTGCTTCTGGCAGAGTGAGGAGAAAAATAATCATTTTGAAATACTCTAGAGAATTTTTGTCAAAAGTCTTGGCCCCAAGAGAAACTATTTTACTAGAGCCTAAACTATTGAGGTTTTTTCAGAGCCTGACTGACCTCTGAAAAGGGATAGACACTACTCTAACCTACTCTAGCCATCCTATCTTAAGGGAG
This sequence comes from Phoca vitulina, assembly GCF_004348235.1. Taxonomy (NCBI): domain Eukaryota; kingdom Metazoa; phylum Chordata; class Mammalia; order Carnivora; family Phocidae; genus Phoca; species Phoca vitulina. Next base: position 41,694,174 of record NW_022589706.1, read on the forward strand.
GAAAAAAACTGTGAAGTATTTGTGAAATTTGGGGTTCAGAGTTACCTTTTGAGTACCTAGACTGAGACTTAATCATAGGATAATAAAACATGTCTTATCACACCTTACCATCATGTTAGTAAAAGCTTATTAACCACAACTCTTTTTAAATAATACATCATGTCTGGGTATCAAGAAAAAATTACCAGGCATGCCAAAAGACAAAAATAAATAACAATTAAAAAAGACAGTGTAAGCATTAGAACAAGATATGACAGAAATGTTGGGATTTTAAAACTGAGAATTTAAAACACTATGATTAATATGCTAAGTGTGCTAATGGATAAAGTAGATGACATACAAGAATAGATGGGTAATATAAGCAGAGAAATGGGAATTCTAAGAGAGAATCAAAATGAAATTCTAATGACCAAAAACACTAAAAGAAGAGTGAATGAAACAAAGAATGCCTTTAGTGGACTTATGAAGGGACTGTACATGGCTGAAGAAAGACTCTGAGCCTAAGGATGTATCAATAGAAATTTTGAGGGGCACCTGGGTGGCTCAGATGGTTAAGCATCTGCCTTCGGCTCAGGTCATGATCCCAGGGTCCTGGGATTGAGCCCCACATGAGGCTCCCTGCTCAGCGGGGTGCCTGCTTCTCCCCCTCCCTCTGCTTCTCCCCCTGCTCATGTTCTCTCTCTCTCTGTATCTCTGTATCTCGAATGAATAAATAAAAAAAAAATAGAAAAAAAATAGAAATTTTGAAAACTAAAAAATAAATAAGAAAAATCCTGGAAAAAAAAATGCCAGAGTTTCCAAGAACTGTGGGACACTACAAAATGTGTATCTTACATGTAATGGGAATATCAGAAACAGAAAAAAAGAGAGAAAAGAATAGAAAAAAATATATATTTGAAACAATAATAAGAGAGAATTTCCTTAAAGTTAATGTCAGACATGAAACCATGGATCAAGGATGCTCAGAGGATAAATGAAATAAACAAAAACAAACAAAAATGCAAAAACGAAATCTATCTTTAGACATATCTTATTTGAATTGCAGAAATACAAAAATGAAGGAATTTTGAAAGAAGCCTGGGGGAGAAAATGTGTTACCTATAGAGAAGCAGAAATAATGATTACTTCTCCTTAGAAGCCATATAAACAAGAAGAGATTGAAGGGAAATATTTTAAATATTAAGAAGAAAAAAATAGCAACTTAGAATTCTGTACCCTGCAAAACTATCCTTCAAAAGTGAAAGAGAAATGAAAACTTCCAGAAAAACAAAAATTGAGGGAATTTGTTGCCAGTAGAGAGTAGAACTGTCTCGCAAGAAATGGTTAAAAAGAGTTCCTCAAAGAGAATGAAAATAGTATAGGCCAGGAGCTCATATCTGTCTAAAGGAAAAAGAAGCATCAGAAATGGTAGAAGTGAAAAAAAATAAAAACTTTTATTGCTATTATTCTATTAATTAATTAATTAATTAATTTGACAGAGAGAGAGAGACAGCGAGAGAGGGAACACAAGTAGGGGGGGTGGCAAAGGGAGAAGCAGGCTTCCTGCTGAGCAGGGAGCCCGATGCGGGCCTCGATCCCAGGATCCTGGGATCATGACATGAGCCGAAGGCAGATGCTTAACAACTGAGGCACCCAGGTGCCCCTGTTGCTATTATTCTTAATTGGTATTATATATATATATTTATATCTACACATATACCTATCTATTTATCTATGATATGAATGACAGCAATGATACAAGGAATGGGAGCAAGGAATTAGTATTATTTTTATATTTTTAAAAAATTTTATTTTATTATGTTACATCAATCACCATACATACATCATTAGTTTTTGATATAGTGTTCCATGATTCATTGTTTATGTATAACACCCAGTGCTCCATTCAATACGTGCCCTCTTTAATACCCATCACCAGGCTGACCCATCCCCAAGCCCCCCTCCCCTCTAGAACCCTCAGTTTGTTTCTCAGAGTCCATAGTATCTCATTGTTCGTCTCCCCCTCTGATTCCCCTCCCTTCATTTTTCCCTTCCTACTATCTTCTTTTATCTATTTTTTTAAACATATAATGTATTATTTGTTTCAGAGGTACAGGTCTGTGATTCAACAGTCTTACACAATTCACAGCACTCACCATAGCACGTACCCTCCCCAATGTCTATCACCCAGCCACCCCATCCCTCCCACCCCCCACCACTCCAGCAACCCTCAGTTTGTTTCCTGAGATTAAGAATTCCTCATATCAGTGAGATCATACGATACATGTTTTTCTCTGATTGACTTATTTCGCTTAGCATAACACCCTCTAGTTCTATCCCCATTGTTGCAAATGGCAAGATTTCTTTTTTTGATGGCTGCATGATATTCCATTGTGTATATATACCACTTCTTCTTTATCCATTCATCCGATGATGGACATCTTGGCTCCTTCCATAGTTTGGCTATTGTGGACATTGCCCCTATAAACATTGGGGTACACATATCCCTTTGGATCCCTACATTTGTATCTTTGGGGTAAATACCCAGTAGTGCAATTGCTGGGTCATAGGGTAGCTCTATTGTCAAATTTTGAGGAACCTCTATACTGTTTTCCAGAGTGGCTGCACCAGCTTGCATTCCCACCAACAGTGTAGGAGGGTTCCCCTTTCTCCGCATCCTTGCCAACATCTGTCATTTCCTGACTTGTTAATTTTAGCCTTTCTGACTAGTGTGAGGTGGTATCTCATTGAGGTTTTGATTTGGATTTCCCTGATGCCGAGTGATGTTGAGCACTTTTTCACGTGTCTGTTGGCCATTTGGATGTCTTCTTTGGAAAAATGTCTGTTCATGTCTTCTGCCCATTTCTTGATTGGATCATTTGTTCTTTGGGTGTTGAGTTTGATAAGTTCCTTATAGATTTTGGATAGTAGCCCTTTGCCTGATATGTCATTTGCAAATATATTCTCCCATTCTGTTGATTGCCTTTTGGTTTTGTTGACTGTTTCCTTTGCTGTGCAAAAGCTTTTTATCTTGATGAAGTCCCAATAGTTCCTTTTTGCCCTTGCTTCCCTTGGCTTTGGTGATGTTTCTAGGAAGAAGTTGCTGTGGCTGAGGTTGAAGAGGTTGCTGCCTGTGTTCTCCTTTAGGATTTTGATGGACTCCTGTCTCACATTTAGGTCTTTCAAACATTTTGAGTCTATTTTTGTGCGTGGTGTAAGGAAATGTTCCACTTTCATTCTTCTACATGTGGCTGTCCAATTTTCCCAACATCATTTGTTGGAGACTGTCTTTTTTCCATTGGATATTCTTTCCTGCTTTGTCAAAGATAAGTTGACCATAGAGTTGAGGGTCCATTTCTGGGCTCTCTATTCTGTTCCATTGATCTATGTATCTGTTTTTGTGCCAGTACCATACTGTCCTGATGATTGCAACTTTGTAATAGATCTTGAAGTCCAGAATTGTGATGCCACCAGCTTTGCTTTTCTTTTTCAACATTCCTCTGGCTATTTGGGGTCTTTTCTGGTTCCATACAAATTTTAGGATTATTTGTTCCATTTCTTTGAAAAAAGTGGGTGGTATTTTAATAGGGATTGCATTAAATGTGTAGATTGCTCTAGGCAGCATTGACATCTTCACAATGTTTGTTCTTCTAATCCATGAGCATGGAATGTTTTTCCATTTCTTTGTGTCTTCCTCAATTTCTTTCATGAGTATTTATGGTTTTCTGAGTACAGATTCTTTGCCTCTTTGGTTAGATTTATTCCTAGGTATCTTATGGTTTTTTTTTTTTTTTTTAAGATTTTATTTATTTGTGAGAGAGACAATGAGAGACAGACAGCATGAGAGGGAGGAGGGTCAGAGGGAGAAGCAGACTCCCTGTTGAGCAGGGAGCCTGATGTGGGACTCGATCCCGAGACTCCAGGATCATGACCTGAGCCGAAGGCAGTCGCTTAACCAACTGAGCCACCCAGGCGCCCCGGTATCTTATGGTTTTGGGTGCAATTGTAAATGGGATCGACTCCTTAATTTCTCTTTCTTCTGTCTTGTTGTTGGTGTTTAGGAATGCCACTGATTTCTGTGCATTGGTTTTATATCCTGCCACTTTACTGAATTCTTGTATGAGTTCTAGCAGCTTTGGGGTGGAGTCTTTGGGTTTTCCACATAAAGTATCCTATCATCTGCAAAGAGTGAGAGTTTGACTTCTTCTTTGCTGATTCGGATGCCTTTTATTTCTTTTTGTTGTCTGATTGCTGTGGCTAGGACTTCTATTACTATGTTGAATAGCAGTGGTGATAGTGGACATCCTGGCCATGTTCCTGACCTTAGGGGGAAAGCTCTCAGTTTTTCCCCATTGAGAATGATATTTGCTGTGGATTTTTCATAGATGCCTTTTATGATATTGAGGTATGTACCCTTTATCCCTATACTCTGAAGAGAGTTTTGATAAAGAAAGGATGCTGTACTTTTTTTTTTTTTTTAAATATTTATTTATTTGACAGAGAGAGATAGCGAGGGAAGGAACACAAGCAGAGGGAGAGGGAGAGGGAGAAGCAGGCTTCCCGTGGAGCAGAGAGCCCGATGCGGGGCTCGATCCCAGGACCCTGGGATCATGACCTGAGCCGAAGGCAGACGCTTAATGACTGAGCCACCCAGGCGCCCCAAGGATGCTGTACTTTGTCAAATGCTTTTTCTGCATCTATCGAGAGGATCATATGGTCTTGTTCTTTCTTTTATTAATGTATTGTATCACATTGATTGATTTGCGGATGTGATCTCTCCTCTTTCATTCATGATTTTGTTGATTTGGGTCATTTCTCTTTTCTTTTTGATAAGTCTGGCCAGGGGTTTATCAATCTTGTTAATTCTTTCAAAGAACCAGCTCCTAGTTTCGTTGATCTGTTCTACTGTTCTTTTGGTTTCTATTTCATTGATTTCGGCTCTGATCTTTATTATTTTTCTTCTCCTGCTGGGTTTAGGCTTTATTTGCTGTTCTTTCCCCAGCTCCTTTAGGTGTAGGGTTAGGTTGTGTATTTGAGACCTTTCTTGTTTCTTGAGAAAGGCTTGTATTGCTATATACTTTCCTCTCAAGACTGCCTTTGCTGCATCCCAAGGTTTTTGAACAGTTGTGTTTTCATTTTCATTTGTTTCCATGAATTTTTTTAATTCTTCTTTAATTTCCTGGTTGACCCATTCATTCTTTAGTAGGATGCTCTTTAACATCCATGTATTTGAGTTCCTTCCAACTTTCCTCTTGTGTTTGAGTTCTAGTTTGAAAACATTGTGACCTGAAAATACGTAGGGAATGATCCCAGTCTTTTGGTACCAGTTGAGACCTGATTTGTGACCTAGGATGTGATCTATTCTGGAAAATGTTCCATGGGCACTAGAGAAGAATGTGTATTCTGTTGCTTTGGGATGGAATGTTCTGAATAGATCTGTGAAGTCCATTTGGTCAAGTGTCTCATTTAAAGCCTTTTTTTCCTTGTTGATCTTTTGCTTAGATGATCTGTCCATTTCAGTGAGGGGGGTGTTAAAAGTCCCCTACTATTATTGTGTTGTTGTCTATTTGTTTCTTTGATTTTGTTACTAATTGGCTTATATAATTGTCTGCTCCCATGTTACGGGCATAGATATTTACAATTATTAGATCTTCTTGTTGGATAGACCCTTTAAGTATGATATAGTGTTCTTCCTCATCTCTTATTATAGTCTTTGGTTTAAAATCTAATTTGTCTGATACAAGGATTGCCACCCCGGCTTTCTTTTGGTGTCCATTAGCAGGGTAAATGGTTTTCCACCCCCTCACTTTCAATCTGGAGGTGTTTTCGGGTCTAAAATGAGTCTCTTGCAGACAGCATATCGATGGGTCTTGTTTTTTTTATCCAGTGTGATACCCTGTGTCTTTTGATTGGGGCATTTAGCCCATTTACGTTCAGGGTAACTATTGAAAGATATAAATTTAGTGCCATTGTGTTGCCTGTAAGGTGACTGTTACTGTATATTATCTGTGTTCCTTTCTGGTCTATGTTACTTTTAGGCTCTCTTTGCTTAGAGGACCTCTTTCAATATTTCTTGTAGGGCTGGTTTCATGTTTGCATATTCTTTTAGTTTTTGTTTGTCCTGAAAGCTTTTTATCTCTCCTTCTATTTTCAATGACAGCCTAGCTGGATATAGTATTCTAGGCTGCATATTTTTCTTATTTATTGCTCTGAATATATCATGCCAGTCCTTTTTGGCCTTCCAGGTCTCTGTGGATAGGTCTGTTGCCAATCTAATGTTTCTACCACTGTAGGTTACAGATTTCTTGTCCCGAACTGCTTTCAGGATTTTCTCTTTGTCTCTGAGACTTGTAAGTTTTACTATTAGATGTTGGGGTATTGACCTAGTTTTATTGATTTTGAGGGGGGCTCTCTGTGCCTCCTGGATTTTGATGCCTGTTTCCTTCCACAAATTAGGGAAGTTCTCTGCTATCATTTCTCCAATACACCTTCTGCCCCTCTCTCTCTTTCTTTTTCCTCTGGGATCCCAATTACTCTAATGTTGTTTTGTCTTATGGTATCACTTATCTCTCGAATTCTGCCCTCGTGATCCAGTAGTTGTTTATCTCTCTTTTTCTCAGCTTCTTTCTTTTCCATCATTTGGTCTTATATGTCACTAATTCTCTCTTCTGCCTCATTTATCCTAGCAATTAGTGCCTCCATTTTTGATTGCACCTCATTAATAGCCTTTTTGATTTTGACTTGGTTAGATTTTTAGTTCTTTTATTTCTCCAGAAAGGGCTTCTCTAGTATCTTCCATGCTTTTTTCAAGCCTAGCTAGTATCTTTATAATCATCATTCTGAACTCTAGTTCCTACATCTTACTGATGTCTGTATTGATTAGGTCCCTGGCAGTCAGTACTGCCTCTTGTTCTTTTTTTTGAGGTTAGTTTTTCCATCTTGTCATTTTGTTCAGAGCAGAATAGATGAATGAGAGAACAAAATGCTAACAGGGTAACAATGACTCCAGAAAAATATACACTAAACAAATCAGAAGAGACGTGAAACCAGGGGAGAAGAAAGGGAAAGAAAGAAAAAAGAAAAAAAAGGAAAAAGATTTAAAAAATGATCAAATATGATCAGACTGGTGAATAGATCAGTGTCACACATTAGATTTTGGGCGTATTTTGGTCTGTTAGAAGAAACTGTTAGAAATTTAATGAAAGAAAAACTTATATATGTACAAAAATAAGGGTTAATATGATGAAGGGATGGAATATGACTGCAAAGATGAAAATGATAAAAGATTTTATAAAAGGAATTGATAAGAAGTTGGTTGAAAAAAGAAAGAAGAGAGATTTAAAAAAAAGGGGGGAAAGAATGTGATCAGGCAGGAGACTAGAACAAAGTCATACACTAGAGATTTGGGGTATATTTTGGTCTGTTAGAAGCAACTGTATCCTGGGGCGCCTGGGTGGCTCAGTCCTTAAGCGTCTGCCTTCGGCTCAGGTCGTGATCCCAGGGTCCTGGGATCGAGCCCCGCATCGGCCTCCCTGCTCAGCAGGAAGCCTGTTTCTCCCTTTCCTGCTCCCCCTGCTTGTGTTCCCTCTCTCACTGTGTCTCTCTCTGTCAAATAAATAAATAAAATCTTAAAAAAAAAAAAGAAGCAACTGTATCCCAAAATTTTAAAGAGAGAACAACTTATATATATACCAAAAATAAGGTTAACTACTATGAAGGGATAGAATATGAGTCTAAAAATGAAAATTAAAAAAGATTTTTAAAAAAGGGATTGATAAGATGTTGGTTGAAAAAGAGAAAAAGAAAAATTAAAAAAAAATAGAAAAAGAAAAAAGAAAATTAAAAAAAATTAACTTTGAAAGACTAAAGAATCAGGGGGAAAAAAGCCATGAATTCTATCTGCTGTATTCCCCTAGCGCTGGAGTTCTGCCTTTCTCATTGATCGGTAAACTTGGTCTTGGCTGGCTATTCTTGCTGATCTTCTGGGGGAGGGGCCTGTTGCAGTGGTTCCCAAATGTCTTTGCTGGAATCAGAATTGCCCTGCCCTGCTGGGTCGGGGCTAAGTAATCTGCTCAAGTTTGCTCTCAGGAGCTTTTGTTCCCTGCAAGCTTTCCGTACAGCTTTGGAGGACAAGAGTGAAAATGGCAGCCTCCCAATCTCTGCCCCGGTGGAGCTGAGAACTCAGGGCCCCACTCCTCGGTGAGCCCCCAGAGAAAAGCAGTCAGTCACTCCCATCTCCATGGTCTCCGGACGTACTCCATGCTCATCCTGCCTGTGACCGAGCATTTCTATCTCTGGCACACAACCCCGTGTGGAGTCTCCAAACCCAGCAGATCCCTGCAATGCGTTCCTGTGCCACTCCTCCGGGGGGAGGAAGGGGAGTCTCCCCCGATCTGCCACTTGTTGGGTCCCTGCTGGAAGAGCAGTGGCCCGACTGTGCCATGGATCACGGTTTATGGCAACCCCGAGCTGAGAGCCCACTCCTCGGCTCCGTCTCTGCAGCCAGCTTCCCTGCTCCGATACATGGGAGCTCTGCCACACTCAGGCACCCCCAGTCTCTCTGTGACCCAGAGGGTCCTGAGACCACACTGTCCCAGTGAGGGTTCCACCCCCCGCTTAGCTACTGGAGCAATGTCCCTCAACAGAGCCGACTTCTAAAAGTTCCAATTTTGTTCTCTGCTGCTCTATCACTTACCAGTAGCGGCTGACAGAGGCCCCCTCCGCCTGCTGTCTATCTTCCCGAATATAACCTCGGATTAACTTCTCTGCATGTCCCACCTTCCAGCAAGTGGTCACTTTTCTGTCTATTTTGATATTTCTTGATACCCAGACATGTAATATATATATATATACACACTCATGGTGTAGTGTTATTTGAAAGAGGGCTTGGATTATTTGTATGGCAAATTCTATGGCAACCACTAAAAAAGGAAGAGGAAGAAGGATAAGGAAGAGGAGAAAGATGAAGGGGGGAGAAGAAGAAGAGGGGGAGGGGTGAACAGGAAGAGGAGAAAGATATGATATGAAAAGTGAGAAAAAAAAACATGAGATGTTCAATTATACCCCATAAAGCAAACAGTAGAAGGCAAATTAGGAACAAAGAGAAAGGGCAACAAATAGAAAACAGTAACAAATATGATACATATTAATATAACTATGTGAATAATCACTTTGAACTCAAAAGCCTAAATATACCATTTAAAAGAGATATCAGAGTGGATCAAAAACCCAGACCTAATTATATGTTGTCTACAAAAGACCCACTTTAAATTTAAAAGCACATATAGATTAAAAGTAAGTGGTTAGAGGGCGCCTGGGTGGCTCAGTTGGTTAAGCGACTGCCTTCGGCTCAGGTCATGATCCTGGAGTCCTGGGATCGAGTCCCGCATCGGGCTCCCTGCTCAGCGGGGAGTCTGCTTCTCCCTCTGCCCCTCCCCCCTCTCATGCTCTATCTCATTCTCTCTCTCAAATAAATAAAATCTTTAAAAAAAAAAGTAAGTGGTTAGAGATAGATATATCATACTAGCACTAATCAAAAGAAAGGGGGAGAATCTATGTTAATTTCAGACATAGCAGACTTCAGAGCAAAGAAAGTTATCAAGGACAAAGCGGAGCATTAGATAATTATGAAGAGGTCAAGAAGACATAACAATCCTTAGTATGTGTAAATTTAACAACAAAGTGTCAGAATCTGTGAGACAAAAGCTTATAAAACCACCAGAAGAGATAAATCCATGATCATAGGTGGAGATTACAATTCTTTGTACTGGGGAGGTCCAGTAGACAGAAAAATCAGTGAGGACATAGTTTATCTCAAATGTACCATCAATCAACTGGATAAATTGTCATCTACCAACTAACAGAGCAGCTTAACAAATTTTAAAGAATTAGAAATCATATAATGTCTGCTTCCAGACCAAAATGAATTAAATGAGAAATCAATACTAGGAAGATAGGTAGGAAATCCCCAAATACTTGGAGATTGTATTCATCAGGTTCTTCAAATAAACAGACCAGCAGGAGAAATTTATTTAGTTATTATGAGGACTTGCATCATGTGATTACAGAGGCTGAGAAGTCCCATGATCTAATGTCTGAAAGCTGGAAAACCAGGAAATCCAGAGGTATAAATCACTCCAAGTCTGAAATACCAAGAACCAAAGGAGTCAATGGTATAATTCCCAGTCCAAGGGCTGGAGAAGGTAAGATGAGATGTCCCAGCTCAACCAGTTAGGCTGGAAAAAAGGAGGTGATTTCCACCTTGCCCCAGCTTTTGTTTTATTCAGGCTCTCAATGGATTGGATGATGCCAATCCACATTGGGGAGGATAATCTACTTTACTGAGTCCACTATTCCAAATGCTAATCTCATCTGGAAACCTCCCAGAGACAAACTCAAAAATAATAGTCTGGACCCACCATGACCAGGCAAGTTGGCACTTAATATTAACCGTCACAGAGATTAAAAAACATATTTCTGAATAATACTGGGGTCAAAATATAAATCTCGAAAAATTTAAAAGTATTTTGAATTATATGAAGATGAAAATAAGCTCATCCAAATTTGTGGGATACAGCAAAAGTAGTGCTTTGAGGGATAAGTAATCTAAGCTCCCACCTTAGGAAAAAAAAGAAAGATCAAATTAAAAGTAAGCAGCAGAAAAGAAATAATAATTACAGGAGAAATCAACAAAATTAAAACTGGAAATTTAAATTTTTAATTTTAATATTAAAAGGATTAGAGGCACACAGTAAAATCTTTAATAAATTTGAGACATAAAATAAAAGGGAAAGTCATTATCTATCACTCCCACCCAACTTGGTCCTATATATAACAAATTTAATAATTTGTTGTGTATCATTACATGTATTTATTTTTAGTATTTTCTCTATTTCATGAATACTAAAATGTATTCATGTTTCTCCTACGTGACATTACATAGTTCTATAAAATTGTATGTCAAAGCAGTTTTGAGTTATTTTCTGCATCTTTAACCTTCAATCTTAAAGGAAAAGTTCGTGTCATAAATTCACTTTAAAGCCAGGAATTGCTTATAGGCAGAATAAACACAGAAATGTCTTTCTTCTCTGTATTGAATGATCCAGTGCTTCATTAATACAACATAAATCTTAATCCAAAGATACCACTGGGTTTGTTTATTTCCATTTGAAAAGTCTACTTAATTATGAAGAATAATGGTACATGTTTTTCAGTAACAAAAGTGGTTAGGAGCATAAGCTCTGGAGTCAGTGCACATTGATTTCAAATTTGTTTTATCACTTAATAAATGTCATTGAATAAATTAAATAAAATAAAAATAAAGTCTTTTGCATATTAAATGACCTTTCAATGCTTCAATTCTTTTACCTGTGAAATAGGAATAATTATAGTCCCTGCATTTAGGGTTATTGTAAGTAATGACACTATACAGTAAGCATTTAAAACACTGTTTGACACTTTTAAAGAAATGGGCCCTCTTTTATATACATATATATATATATATACATATGTATTTCATGAATACTTTGATGGAAATCAAATCAACAGCAATCAGGCCATGAATAATTAAATAGTAAATTAATCCAAGTAAAAATATAAGTGGGCTGTAGAGAAATTATCAAAATAAATTACCATGCTTCAAACAGAGCTGATTTATTCTTCAGATTAAACAAAGGCATGCTTTTTGTTAATTTTTAAAGGAACATATTTCAGAGGGCTAAGGACAGAAGATGATCTGAAAAATATTGGCTGTGAATACAGTGGGTGGAAGCCCACATGCTTGGTATGTTTGCCAACACTCAGATATGCTCTGTATATACTTTTGTTCATTTTGTCTTTTTTTGTGGACTGGTCCTTTTACAAGCCTGTAATTATATTGCAGATAAGATAGAGAATGGTTAAGTATGCATTTCTTTACTGTAATTCATTATTTGAATAATATTTCCTGTACCTATTCTGCTAAATAATTCAAGACTTAGACTGAGACATACACAGATGGAAAGATTTATGTCATTAACAATTCATTTGATAATACAAAAGAATGTCTTGACACTATATGCAAAGAACTATCATAGATATTTCTAGAAACAAACAAATGTACTTAGATTCATTTTGAATCTATATGAAGAAAAAAGTTGTGTTTACCAAAGCAGGTAATGTGATAATAGACTACATTAACAACAGTATAAATTTCGTAAGAAGGGAGTTGAATCTTCTGTTTCGCTCCTCCTGGATTATTATGTTCCCTTTCCCTTGCTATTGGCGATACATAAATCTTTTAAAGAAAAACTAACATAGTAGCAAATATTTTGAAGTAAAAAGGAGATTCAAAAGATTTGTTGCTCATCCAAAATCTTTGTCTACTTTGTGAAATTAAGTTTTAAAAAAAAAAGTATATATGGTCACAGAAGCTCAGGTTAAGATCTACAGGTGGAATTTAAAGGTACTAATATTTTGGCTCAGTATCAGTAAGGACTTTCTAATGGATTTCATGTCTGCAGTAAGATTTATTACTCTAAGAGTTAGTGTCTTGGTACCAGAAGTATTTAATCATAGGCCAAATACTGAATCTTTGAAGATTCCTCAAGACTTATGTTAAAAAAAATAAGATAAAATTATTAAAATAAGAGGATAGATATCTTTCTAAACTATATATGTACTCACTAGTAAATGTTTATTAAATTATGGCTTTGGTGCACAAAACCACCCAAGTAAAGTGTATAATTAGTATCTTAAAATAGAAAGATTATTTCATTGTGAGACAAAATTCCAAATTTTAGAAGCATTGGGAAACTTGATCATTATCTTTTCCAATTTCAAGGGAAAGTAACGATTTCCCACTTAAATCCTCCTGTGATTGTGCTTGTTATGGATAAAACTAACCATATACTTATTTTTTCTAAATTATAGTTAGCACTCTTCAAATTATTAATAAATATGAATCATGCTAGAAACATTTAAAGTGACAGTTAATAGAATCAGTGAACTTGAATTTTGATCAATATTAATTATAAAACCTGAACAACAGAAAGAAATGCACATTTGAAGACACATATGCAGAGCTTCAGATCTGTGGATGAAATAAAAAAACCACACAAATATATGTGTAATGGGACTCCCAGAGGAGAAGAGAGGGAAGAAAAAATATATTAGAAGACATAATGCCTGATACAACAAATTTAATTTCTTAAAAAAATGAATAAGTTCACTGAATCCCAAGTAGGAGGGACACAAAACAATTCACTCTAAACACATCATTGCCCAAAGACAGAGAGAACTTTTATAACAACAAAGGAAGATGACATCATATTCAAAAGAACAGCTATACATTTTACATTTCCGTACATGGAAATCTCTTCTTAAGTTAATTCAGAAGACAATAGAATAACACATTTTATGTTGTAAAAGAAAATGATTGTTACCCAAGAGTTTTATATCAGTCAAAAAATCCTTTTGAAATAGAAGTAAGATAAATATATTCCCAGAATTAAAAAGCACTGAGGGAATTTGTTACTAGGAGATTTGTTGTACAATAAATAACAACGGAATTCCTTCAGTCTAATAGGAAATGTCACCAGACAGTAACTCTAATCCATAGGAAAAAATAAAATAGCAAAGGAAATGGTAATGTACTGGAAAACATGAAAGATTTCATTAAATATTTTCAAAATTTTTAATTTAATATTTTAAGGTAACAGAAGATATATAGCAATAATTATCACACTATTTTGTTGGGTTTATAGTACAAATAAATAAGGTGTATAATTATAATAAAACAAATGTAGGGAAGGAAGTGGTAGTGCATTTGAGCAAGAATGCTGTATTTTTTTCAAAGATTTATTTATTTATTTGAGAGACAGAGAGAGAGTGTGAGCGGGGTGTGGGGAGAAGAAGGAGAGGGTGAAGGAGAGAATCTCAAGCAGACTCCTCACTGAGCACAGAGCCCAATGTGGGGCTCGATCTCACAACCCTGAGGTTATGACCTGAGAGTATGACCTCAGTCAAATGCTCAACCTACTGAGCCACCCAGGGGCCCCAGATTACTGCATTTTTAAAAAAAAAAAATATTTACCTGAATTAGTGATAAATCATGATGTATACTGTAATTTCTTGATAAACCACTAAGAAAACAAGTCAAAAATATAGGTAAAGTATCAGCAAAAGAATTAGAATTGTATACCATTACATTTGTTTAACACAGTAAATTTAGTATATCAACAGGTGAAACAAAGTAGATATAAACAATATAGCAAATAGCAAAATATCAGGCATAAATACAATCACAGGAATGATTATATTAAATGAGGTTAGACTAAACACTCTCATGAAAACTAAGATATTGTCATATAGAATAAAACATAGGATCCAACTATTTTTCTAGATATGCTTAAAAATATATATATATATTTAAAGATTTTATTTATTTATTTGAGAGAGAGAATGAGAGAGAGCATGAGAGGGGGGAGGGTCAGAGAGAGAAGCAGACTCCCTGCTGAGCAGGGAGCCCGATGTGGGACTCGATCCTGGGACTCCAGGATCATGACCTGAGCCAAAGGCAGTTGCTTAACCAACTGAGCCACCCAGGTGCCCGGTTTAAAAATATTTTAATGGAAAAAATATATAACACTTTTAAAATGATAAGTGAATAGGAGCGGTTATATTAATTGATCATACAAAATAGACTTTAAGACAACAAATACTTCTATCCCTATATTCTACAGATATAAAGGTGTGTTTTACAATAATAAAAGGGTCAATATATCGGGAAGATATAACAAGTATAAAGATACATGCACTTGACAATAGAGCTTAACATTACATGAAGCAAAAAGTGACATGTTTGGAAGGAAAAACAAATAACTAAGTGATTATGGTTGCAATTGTAACTCTGCTCTTGATTCTTGATAGAGTGACTAGACAAAATATCCATAAGTATATTTAAGATTAAAATAAAACTATCAACTAACTTGATTCAACTGATAATTTTAAAACACTTATTCCAGTGACACAGAATAAAAATTCTTTTCAAACACACATGAACCATTCTCCATGTCAGACCACAAGAGAGGCCATAAAACAAGTCTTAAAAAATGTAAAAAATATTGAAATAGTTCAAAATGTTTTCTGAACACAATACAGTTAATTTAGAAAGCATCAGCACAAGTGAATTAGGGAAAATTCCCAAATATTTGGAAATTAAACTATACACGTAGTATTCTGAATCAAAGAAGAACTCACAAAAGAAGTTAAGAAAATACTTAAAACTAAATAGGAACTAGCAAACAACCATCAAAATTTATCAGTTGCAATATTTTCTTTTCTTGCCTTATTATATTAGCTACATTCTCCAGTTCTTCTTTGAACGGAATATCTCTGAGCAGTTATCCTTGCCTTATTTCTGATCTTAGAGGGGCAGTTTTTAGTCTTTCACCATAAAGCATGATTTTAGTTATGAGTTTCTCATAGACACCTTTTGTTAGGTTGAGAAAGTTCCTATCACAAGCTTGTTTCTTTGACAAAGAAGGTATCAAAATAAGTATGTTTATGTTAAATGTTCTGGAGGAAAATTAGACTCTTAGTAACTTTGTAAATTGTGTTTGCATGTAAAAAAGAGTATCACTACAAAATATCAGAGAGAAAACAGATTTCCTAAAATCTTTTCTCACTATGTTCCAAATCTAGATGAATATAGAAGTTAAACCATTCTTGGCTTAAATTGTTTCTCTTGCAGCATCCATTGACTAAATACATTGCAAATTTGAGTGAGGCGGGGAGATCTTTTTCTAACTTAATAATATTCATTTTTTGAAGTATCTAGTAATCACTATTCATCTTTAAAACAAAGAAAATATGTATTTCATTTATCTAGAAACTATGTTATTTCATATAGATCAGCTATAAACAGTGATAAGGTCATAAAATGAGAATAAAATCCTTTGGAACTTATAATTATTTGTATTTTGTGGGAGGAGAAAGAACAAAACATTTTGGACTTAAGTACCAGAAGATGGGTTAACCTAATAAATATGTACTTTCAGCCAAAGATATTGGCTAATTAGATTTTTGAAAGCTAAATGGTAATTTACCTGCCACTTAAAACACTTCTCCTATGCAAAATTTTTACCTCATAAGAATTGTACCTGATATGAATCATGTTTATAAACGTTATAACGTTTTAAATTGAGAATGATGATTAAATACAATTGGTATATGGTTCTATCTTGTGATTATATTTGATAAACACAGAATCTCATTGAAATCAATGATTTCAATAGATCACAGTATAAAGGCAAGGTTTCAACATATGGACATGTCCAGTATTAATTTAATTAAAACAAGAGACAGTGCTACTTTCATTTATTTTGATAAACTAAATATTTCATATATTTTTATTTTTACATTTTTATCCATAGCATATTACCCACATCTACTTAAGAAAAATAGAGGACAGTATGTGACATCCAGAGCTAATTTAGAGCAAATGCCACAAGGGCCAAATAGTAAGACTCTTTAAAAAGTCACCTCTAAAATCATTTGCTATTTTTAGGCCTTACATAATTAATGTTATATCCAGAAGTGAAGCAGTTTGCTGAGCATTTACATAAGCATGAGAAAAGCTATCATGTATTTTATTCGAAATGCTTTTCCAATTATTTGGTTTACTTTAGGAATGCTTCAAAATAGGACTTCAATTGTATACTTCCATCTATTTGCCTTTTTTTTATGTTATGAGAGAAATTTCTTTTGCAATCTAGTTAAGAGCAGAGACTCTTATATATTGAATAAATCTCACCTCACCAGCTAAAAAATTTTGTTCCTTGTTTGTTTATGTGAATATATATATGTTTACATATGTGTGTGTTTATATATATGTGTTTACATATGTATGTATACACACATATACATATACATGCATATATATGTAAACACACACACACAAAGCTATCTCACATTTAACGTTAAAATTTTAAAACCCTTCCTGTGAAACAAACTCCTACCTTATTTATCTTGTCCATATTAAATTTTTTTTCTCAAGAAAGTTTTCTGTATCTACTGATGTCCTTTGTATATTATTCTCCCTTTTAACTTTTCAATAAAGATACAATTCACACCACACTATTGAAAATGTTCTTGTCAATTTTTCCAAGGATTTCTTTTCAAATCCAATGGCCAATTCCATGTCATTGTGTCATGACTTTACTTCTAACAGATTTTGAACACACTATCCATGACACAATTTCTTTATTTGATTTCTGGGAAAAGCCACTATCCTAATTTTTCTTTAATCTCCTTGGACACTTGAAGTTTCTCTTCGGGGTTTTTCTCCTACAGATCTCTTAGTGTTTGTATAACCCAAGGATTAATCCTTGCTCTCTTCCTGGACTGTACTCTCTCACTAATAATAACATTTTGTCTCAGGCTTCAAATACTACATATACTGGTCATTTCCAAATTCGTATGTCAAATCTAATTTTTGTTCCTGAGTCCCAGACTTAATATATTACATCTCTTTACTTGAGTTTTCCACCTAGAGGATAACTAAAATGGAATTTATATTTCCTTTTCCTACCCCATCCTGTTTTCCCAGTCTTGCTCATCTGTGCTTCATACATATTTGATGAAACCATGATCATAGAATGAACCTTTTTTCCTCACTTTCCATCATCTCTAACTCACAATCCAATGACAAGAACTGTTTTGATCTACATTCAAAATGTATCTCTAAAAACATTTATTTATTTACTTCTCAACTATTTTCACTCTTACCTTCCAGTCAGTCCCAGGCTCCCCCATCTCTGTCTAACCCAGACTAAGATTATGCCTTCATAAATTGTCTCTCTATCTCCAGTCTTTTTCTATGTTTGCTCTCCACTCAGCAATTCAAGATGAAGAGAAAAGAAAATTTCCCCAGCTTTTCTTGCTCTACGACATCTGCTTTTGTCTGCTGACTGATAATTCATTCTACTTCCAATCTTTCAGAATTCTGCAGTATGTAGATTACTTAGGAATTGTGTTCTAGTTCTATGTCCTTTTCTAAATAATAATTTAAAAACACACACACAAATAATTCTTCAGTTTTAAAAATGGGAGGTGGTTCTTATTTATTCATACCATCTTTTTTTTTTTTTAAAGATTTTATTTATTTATTTGACAGAGACAGAGACAGCGAGAGCAGGAACACAGCAGGGGGAGTGGGAGAGGGAGAAGCAGGCTTCCCGCTGAGCAGGGAGCCCAATGTGGGACTCGATCCCAGGACTCTGGGATCACGACCCGAGCCGAAGGCAGCCGCTTAATGACTGAGCCACCCAGGCGCCCTATTCATACCATCTTAATTTCCATCTTCTTAATCACTCTTCCAAAGAAAATTTTTTTGTCAATCTTATCCCTATTTATGGTTTATGGGTATATTACTTTCACCCTATATTTATACAGGTAAAAAGAAATCAGTAATACTAATTTTAGGAATATAAAGTTTTGTATATAATTTATAACACATAATCACATAGCAGTTCTTTTTAAACTATTTTATAAAAGAACTTGCACAGGATATATAATAATTTAAGTTTCTATGCTTTCATATTTACTACTTGAAATTATTTTCTTGAAGAGGTGCATGAGGCAAAGAAACAAACCATTGATGTCAAGACTGAAGAAGATGGAAAAAAAAAGACTGATGAAGATGGGAAATATAAAAGAGAATCACCACACCTTTCTTAATGAGGTACAGATAAAGTCAAGTAACTTGTTCTAGGTCACATATTCAGTGGCAGATGGGTCTGTGAATCCTTATTAGCTTGTCTTTGCCAATTGTCTGTACTCTGAGATTGAAAACATTCATTGAATACCTAAAACATGTAATTATCCCATATCTATTTTTATGGAAGAGAAAACGGGGGCTCAGAAAAGAGAGGTCGGAAACTCAGAATGACAAGAAAGCAAGTAGCAGAGTTAAAATAATTTATGAGTTCTAGAAATGTTAAAAGGGTATCTTTTATACGATACAGTGTTAAACAAAACAGATGTGATCTTGTCCTTCATAAAGATTAGTTTAGTGAGAATTAATATTATAGTCAACTATATTATTCCAATGAAGCTTAATCTCATAAATTATTTTAAGTGGATTAAAGAAGATGAATAAAGACAGGAAATCACTTTTTTAATCATATGTTTTCATCACTTTCATTTTTACAGATAGCTATTTCAGGTGGTTGTTATGATTGAATCACTAAATATAGTACAGCCTGAAAGACCAATGACAAATTTAATTATGAAAGGGCTGCCTTTGATTATTAACCTTTTCATATTTATTGAATACTGAAATAGTCTTGGGTATATCTCTAGTGACAAACATAGTATCTTAGAATCTAAGCATGTCAGAGTTGGAAGTTAACTGTATTATTCAGTGACAGAAACCCAATTCAACCGAAGAAAGTATGATTTAAACACACACACACACACACACACACACACACACACACACACTTTATTTGAAGAGCACTGGAGCACTCAGAGCATTAAGGACAGACAGGAAATGGGACAGCCTTAGGACTGTCAGGGACTGAATACTTGGGTTATTATCTGAATCTTTTTTCTAATTTAATTCTTGATATTTATGAGTTTTGTGTGTGTGTGGTGTTTTAGCAGAGTTCCTGGGAGTTCTTGAATTATTTTCTTAAAACTTTATATCAGAGAGAAAGCAGAATACTTTCTTGGGTATCTAAGGAAGGAAAGAAGAAAATTCCATAGATAAACTCCTGTTGTCTCGGCTCAAGGTACAGGCACACCTTTGATCAGTCATTTTGTCCTGGACCTTGGATACTATGATTTTCCCAACATTGATCACATTACAAACCCTGAGTGGTCAGGAGAGTAAGTTCTATTAATAGAAACTGGTGGATAGAGATGCCCAGAAAAAATAGTAGTCACAGGTTACTTCTTGGTTGCCCAACACATATGACCAACTACATAAACATATTTTTCTCTTACTATAATTTTTAAAGAAAGTCATCCCCCCCATTTCAATGCAACTATCTGATATACAGTCATGAATGAGCCCCAAAGATAGGCTCTTCACAGTAATATCTAACAACTGCATTCCAGACCAAGCCAACAATATATCTATTCAATGTAAATTCCTCCCAGTTATATCTAGAAGTGGCCTATCATGATACTACAACCTATGACAAAAATACACATATGCATATACACTACAGAAACTGTAAGTATATTAAAATCTCCTATTTAGATAAAACAAGGAAAGATCCTATCTTACAGTTGCTATCAATCAAAACAAATATAGTTTGTTGAACAGGATTTTGTGAGTTTCATTTATTGTTGAGTGAGACCCTTGGTCAGGCTTTATGACTGCGGAGATTCCCTTTCCACCGGGTTCTCAGTGGACACATGAGAGTGGGCACTGGGGAGCGTTTCCCTAATGGATACTATACAGCTTTAGCAGCCAATACTATTTTGTCATGTTTATGACAGCCTGAAATTTGCTCTAGTAATAGAGTAATCATAACATTTCTTTTTACATTTTTTATGGTTTCTATGGCAATGCAACGCCATAAAAACAGTTGTCTGTTGGTTAGTTGGAACCTAAGTCCTACCTATGGGATTTCTATTTCAGAAGGTAGTTGGGGTTCTCTACAACCCCTAGACTTTAGTTACAGGATTCTGTTTTCACCTCTGCCATGAAGCAAAGTGAAACTATAAGCAAACTCAACTGATTGCCTTTGCCATGGCTATATTTCCATCAGTATGCTTTTCAGAGAATAATATTCATGAGGATTTTGTTTTGGAGGGGGGAAGGTGAGGAGGAAGTGGGGATTTTGGTTGTCTAGAGTATTAATTTGAAAGGCCAGGAAAATTCATGCTTGTTCTATTTCTGTGGGTCTTCCTGAGTGCTCATCTTATATCATACTGAGTTTTCTACCTCTCTGCCTTGTCTCATAGTAATTTTACCATAGAGCACTGAATTTAGTTTCTATAATCCAGAGATGTAGCATTCTATCACCCCTGCATTCATAAATAACTGGTTTCAGCAGAAAAGGCATTTTTAGTGGAATCAAATACATGGATGGTTCTCTTTGTTCTTCCTTTCTTTTCTCAGGTAGGCCAGTGAGGAAAATAGCCCTTTTGTAGAAAAATCTTGTAGAAGGTACAAGAAGCAGGCAAGCATTCTAGTACTGACCTTTTTCTATCAGGTTTCTATAGCAAAGTTCTTCAACAGTGTTCTTGAATTAGGACATGTATGCTGAAATGTTTATTCCCTCAGTCCTCAGGTGGCATGGAACTGTGGAAACTCTGGGCCAGTCTCTAGCCTTCTTTAGGATGTTAATTTAGTGACATAAACAAATATAATTTTCTTGCTTTGTGATGAAATGAAAAAAAATCCATATATATATATATGGATTATATATATAGGATATATTATATATATATATATATATATACACATATATATATATGTCACCCTAAAGCTACAAGTTGGTTGAAGACCTATTTTGAAACTCAAAATTCATATAACAATTATTTAACCAGTGGCATTGCCACAACATAACAAGCATGATTGTCCTCCTAGCTATGGATGGAGAAATCCTCATTATTTATTCACCCCCATCCCCTCAATTTGGTTGGTTTTCCATTTAAGAGTCTTTCTTAAAAACATTTTATATGAAATGCCAATGTTTACATTAGCTTGAGTTGCAATGATTATAGACAGCAGAAACTGATATTAGCTAACAATAAACGTGGGATTCATTATAAGTATGTGGGATAATTCTCTTAATAGAGGGAAGAGGTGCAGAAATTAGAGAAGTTTTGGTGAGTATAAGGGTCTGAAATCTGGGACCTGGTACTAGATCATTGGGGAGTTATGAGTCTGACTGATATGAGGAACACAAATAAAGACAGGATATTAACAAAGAGGACTTAGTACAAAATAAAAATGAAGGCTAGGTAAAGGCCAGGTTAGGTGAACTCTTTCGTGATATACTAAGTAAAATTTGAAGACATTCCTACATGAGAGAGAAAGCTATTGTTTCACCTAGTTCGTAGTCAATTTTTTTATAACTCAGGTATTCACAAGTGTCCCCCTGTGTCCAAGTGTGTCACACATTGGATGGCAGGTTGTTAGGGATGAGACAAACAGTGACAATAGTAGAATTAAGGGCTTTTGAAGCTTTTGCATTTCAACACTCAGATGAAATTGAAATTGGAGCTGCTGAGTAAAGTTATAATCAGGTAGTGGCAAAGGAGAATAATAAATTTTCTTAAATCTTCTAGTTCTCAGGCCTCTACTCTTTATACTGTTCCATAAAGATGCATTTTGTTAATAAATTACTTAGCCAAACATGAAACTGAACATAAAAACTTGAAATTATAAGTAGTTATTATCTTTAACCTGATTTTCTATTTATTTTTTTCTTAGGAATCTTACGACAAAAATTTGTATTTATCTTCTCCAAAGTTCTTTGTGGAGTGGAAGTGAATAGCACTTCAGATAGCACTCACAAGTGTGAGCTAACATAGAGAGCCTCTGTATTGCAGTTAAATCCTATGCTGCATATACTTAAAGTAATAGAAGTTCCCAAGGATTGCATGTATAAGACCAAAAAAGGTTTGTCTCTTCAAACCGTGCACATAACAGAAACAGGAAATTCTCTCTTCATAGCTGCAGGAAGCTGGGAGTTTCTTTAATATACTGGACTGGAGCCCTAAAATGATTTAAGCTTGAGAGGTAATTCTGAAGTGGCTGTTTTGTGGCACTAGCAAATGAAAAAGAATCAAAGCTTCTGAACAGACAGAAATATGGGTAAAAAAGAATTATCTTCTTTTACAAAAAGAATCCTTGCCAACTGGAGTTCAAACAAATTCTTATCAGGCAAGCCAGCTGAGGGAGCTGTAATAATCTTATCTTAATGTGACTAGAGTGTTGATAAACATTTCAAGGTCTGATAGAGATAAATAAATAAATAAATAAAATACTACTTGATGAAACTGTATCTCTTTAATAAGAAAGTAGATACAACTCCACCAAAAACCCATCATTTCTAAAAAATATACTGATGGAGGTCCTTTCATTTTAGGAATATAAAAATGGACATCTTTAAAATGTTTGCATTATTTTTAAATATTTGCATTTTTAAAATAATATTTTGGAAATAATATATTTATAATACATATGAATAAAAACTAAACATTTAAGATTCATAAAAATCAAGAAAGAGTACTCAAGACATTTTTGAAAATAGAGAAAATAATTTAATGCAAAGAGGCTTCCCAAAATTGGTGGGGGAAAAATCAAGATGTAATTTATAAGACCTGCATTGTGAATGTTCAGATATTCCAACTGTATTATCAAAACTTGGTGGTATATTGAAGATCTGTGTACAATAAAATAAAAGTTCTATTTTTGAATTATAGAGTCAGTGTTAATCTGTGTAAAACACTGATGTGCATTCTTATGGCATTTGAAAGCATTATTAACTTCAAAATGTTCACCTAATTACTAAAATTTTAGTGGCGTATATCAGGATAATAAAAGCAAGCTGAAATTACATGATCAATGGATTTGGGGTACATTTCAATAGTAATTTAGAATCTTTAGTCTTGTCAATCTGTGCTGAGTCAGAGCTGAGCAATCAACATGAGCTGTTAGCAATTACTTTTTTTCCTTGTCTCCTATTTTCCATGTGATTTTTAAATATGGAACTATAACATTTGGATAATGGGTGTTTGTTATATAAAGTTACTGAATTGCCTATAACTGTCATCTGCTTAATAGTTTTCTTTTTCTGTTATGCTTGTCTTTTCAGAAACATTAACTTTCCTCAGTTGTTTAGAGCAGTATCCACCAATAAACATAATTATCATGAGAACTCAAATCTTTAGCACAGCAAAGATATATGTCAAGAGCCACCTGGACCACAAATTGATAACAGGTAAAAGCAGAGGTGGACATTGCACAGGGACTTGCAGAATCCTCTAGGTTGTTGATAACTTCTTATTTTTAAAAAGGCTTATTTATGTTCCAGATAAAAAAATATATATTTACTTCTCAGATAACAATCTATATTTTTCATTTAAGATATCCTGGGAGAATAAGAACCCTAGACCTAAACTGGTGAGACCGTATATCCTGGTTTCCCCCTGACAGTTTGATTCACTTTTTATACTATGTAATTACTGAGAGGACCTCTTTACTCCAAAAGTGCTCTGGCTTGTACAATAATATACACAATCATCTCACCTTCCAATGTGATTTATCTTTTCAACATATACCTCCATCACAATTATGATTATTTTCCGGACATTGTAGTCAATTTCATACAAGATAACTGTGGACCAGGCCTATGCAATCTCTGTAACTGGTTCCTAGCTAAAAGTTGTATATATCATAAGGTATTACCATTGTTCAGTTCACATTACTGTGATAGATCCTATATATGTTAGAAATTCTTTAGGCTCCATGTAACAAAATAACTATGGGATCAATAATAAAGTATATTTTTAATTAGCTTATATTGCAGAATGTATTGAGATAGATTCTGGTTTGGCAACAGCTTTATGATACCATCCATAATCCAAACTCTTTCCTTCTATTCTACTATGTATTCCTTTTCCTTTTTCTGGTTCTATGATTGTTACCTCATGTTTGGACGATGGGTGTCATAGCTTAGGCTTCATGTCCATGTTTAAGATAGTAAGAAGGGCAAAATGTGATGTCAACAGTGCTTTTCTTCTTTTCTTTTGTTAATGAAAAATCCCATTGATGTTTGTAGGCCATCTTTCTTGTTTGTCTTATCATACTGAACTAGGACATAGGACTATCCATGACGGTATTGATGGCTGTAAATGAAAATTTCTGACATTTACCTTATATAATAGGAGGTAGGAAATCTAAATTGGAATACTATTTTATTTTTACATATATATATGATATACATATATATATATACACACATTATATTCATATATGTAAATTTTAAAAGAATAAACTTATTCAATGGTAAGTCCTAAGGGATTCAACTTATAATGAACTTTAGGCAAAAGTTTCACTTAATTTACTTATAAAAATAACATTTATCATCTAATAAATCCACAAATGTTTATATAATTCACAGTGATAGGTACAACAGATAGACAAATATAAAATGTGGTCAGATAGATCATATATCACGTTCTATTACTAACTTAATAACTTTTCATTATTAATTGTTTGAAAATCACATATGCACATAGTTTCATTTTGAATTTTTGACAGCCAGATATAGTTATTAATATAGTCATTTTATCAGTTAGAAATACATGAATTATATGGTTTTCTGAAACTCATAGAACTGGTTTTGGTTTTAATTCCTTGTATTTCTTCTTTTTCCCTTTAAAATAACAGTAACAAGTCTCATGAGTATAAAAGAATCATAGAGGTACAGCCACTTTGGAAAACAGTGTGGAGGTTCCTCAAAAATTTAAAAATAGAACTACCCTATGACCCAGCAATTACACTACTGGGTATTTACCCCAAAGACACAGATGTAGTGAAAGAAGGGCCATATGCACCCCAATGTTCATAGCAGCAATGTCCGCAATAGCCAAACTGTGGAAAGAGCCGAGGTGCCCTTCAACAGATGAATGGATAAAGAAGATGTGGTCCATATATACAATGGAATATTACTCAGCCATCAGAAAGGATGGAATATTACTCAGCCCAACTTTTACATCAACATGGATGGGACTGGAGGAGATTATACTAAGTGAAATAAGTCAAGCAGAGAAAGTCAATTATCATATGGTTTCACTTATTTGTGGAACATAAGGAATAGCATGGAGGACATTAGGAGAAAGAAGGGAAAAATGGGGGGGGGGAGTTGGAGGGAGAGATGAACCATGAGAGACTATGGACTCTGAGAAACAAACAGGATTTTAGAGGGGAGGGGTGGGAGGATTGGTTAGCCCAGTGATGGGTATTAAGGAGGGCACGTACTGCATGGAGCACTGGGTGTTATACGAAAACAATGGATCATGGATCACCACATCAAAAACTAATGATGTATTGTATGGTGACTAACATAATATAATAAAATTAAAAAAAAAAAAGAATCACAGAGGTTTAGAAGCAAAAGCTCATGTGTGCTCCAGTGAAATTAAGAAAAGTTTCAGAGAAGGTGGGATTGAAATGCATATTGAGTGAAAGATAGGGGGTTTCAGTTAAGAGCAGACATTATAAGAGAGAGATTTCATTATCAGAATCTGTGTGCAAAAGAGAATGGGTTGGAAATTTTAGGGACAAAGAAATGATAAATCAGACTATAAGGTTATTATGATGGAAGAAAAAAAAAGATAGTATACCAGGATGGAAGAAGGCTTTGAGTGCTAATAGAAGGCATATTGTGATACTTTCTTGGTTTGGTTATTGTGACTTTAAAACATTTAATTTTACAGAATGATATTTTATTGTTATAAAATGGAAAAATCTTCATTATAATTAAAATATAATTAGAGGGGCGCATGGGTGGCTTAGTCGGTTAAGCGCTGGGCTTTTGATTTCAGCTCAGGTCCATGATCTCAGGGTTGTGAGATCAAGCCCCGTGTTGGGCTCCATGCTCAGTGGGGAGGCTGCTTGAGATTCTCTCTCTCTCTCTGCCCTACCCATGAGCTCTCTCTAAAATAAATACACCTTTAAGAAATATAGACATAATTAGAATTTTGATTTCTTATAATCAAAATACTAGGAGTAAAGGAAAATGGCTTCATTTATACATGTCATGTGATATAAGCTCAACTCTCTCTGCAGACATTGTGACACTGAACTCTTAATATAAGCATTCAAAGGTCTGAGTGACCGTCCCAAAGGAAAAACAAACTACTGCAAAAGCAAACAAACAAAAAACCCACAGTATGCCAACTTTTCAAACAATTTTGAGAAAATATAAAATAGATAACACATAAAACATATTGTAGAAGAGAGACATGATTCATAATATATACAGCATAATACTATACAGTATTATAAGCCAAGTAGCCCTAACAGGCTTCCACTGAACATCCCCTCCAACAATAGCAAACTAGTGCTATTCAAGTGCACATGGACCATTCTGCAGGGTGGACCTTATTTTAGGTCATAACATATATTTCAGCAATTTAGAAGTATTGAAATTATACAAAGTATGTTCTTCTATCTCAACAGAATTAAATTAGAAATTAATAATAAAAGAAATTTGAGGAATTCACAATAATGTGGCAATTAAACAACAATTTAAATAATCAGTTGGTCCAAGAAGAAATCATGAAGAAAATTAGAAAATACTTTGAGATGAATTAAAATGAAAGTACAACATAGCAAAACTTTTGGGTTACAGCAAAAGCATACTTAGCAGGATATTTATAGCTGTAAACCCCTCTATTAAAGAAGAAAGACATCAAATTAATAATCTGTAATCCCCATGAGAATAGGACTATGTTTGAATGTTCTTTCACAGCCATTGCCCCCAGAATTATTTTCTCCTCTGTCCTCAGACAGTAGTTGTAGTTGTCTGTGTATGACTTTGGTAGCTTACCATTAAAAGAGAATGGATGGGGGCGCCTGGGTGGCTCAGTCTGTTTAGCGGCTGCCTATGGCTCGGGTCATGATCCCAGGGCCGTGGGATCAAGCCCCACGTCGGGCTCCCTGCTCAGTGGAGAGCCTGCTTTTCCCTCTCCCTCTGCCTGCCTCTCTGCCTACTTGTGCTCTCTATCTCTCTGTCAAATAAATAAATAAAATCTTTAAAAAAAAAAAAGAATGGATGAAGTTTTGCTCGTTTTATCAAGCCTAATCTAAGTGACCATTAGGGATGTCGCTCAACTTCTCTGACTGACAGTTTTGTTTTACTTGTCAGGATTATGTGATGTGTTTTTGTGAAGAGTATTTTGGGTTTTAAATAAAACACACTTAAAGGTGGGAATGCATGATGAACATCATCTCATTGAGGCTATAATATGACATGTCTTGCATTTTGTTTGCTTGCTTTTTAGGAGACTTCACCTTTTCGAGTTATATCTTGCTCTTTCATAACATTTTATTCCACATCAGTATGGTGATTGCCTTGACTTTCCGAGAGTAGCCAGTATTGAGCAAAACTTGCCGTAATTTTTGTGGAGCTATTTTAATGCTCTTCAGCCTTCAAGAGTTTTGCAAGCTAAGTAGTATTTAATAGTGTGCCTTTTCATTTCATAATTGAAATATAGCTACATCTCACAAATGATGGAAAAGATGAGTAACTGTAAATCAATATTTTACATTATAAGTAAGGAGTTTTGTTTTTAATAAATGACCAATGTGTTGTAGATACTCATGCATGTGTCTTAAATTTAATTTTGTTTCCTTGTGGAGAGGATTTTAGAAAGTGCGTGAGCTTTGGATATCTTCTTGAAAGCTTGTGTTCTCTTTTGACATAGATTTTTTAAAGGATTACTCTAACAATTTTTAAATCAATAAGTAATTATCATGGTTCTTTCCAATCAAATAAATATTGACTCAGGGGAAGACATATGCTTTTTCTCTATTTCTGGGAAAGAATGCTGTGATTGCTGTATGCCATCATTTCATGTTAAATAAACTCAGATATTTGTTAACTGAAGTGATACAAAACATTTAAAAGAGACAGACAGTGACTATATTGTTTTGTAGGGAGTTATAACAGCCTATCCTGGCTTTTTTTCCACCTGGTCTATCAGTTTATAAGATATATATTCAGAAAATATTTTAGCGTTTTTATTTGAGGCTTTAATACCAAAGCCTGACAGCATTATCTCTACTGTTTATTTCACTATAAAATTGGTTTATAGTGATACAATTAATAATGTTAAGTCTAGATACTATAAGAAGTAGTACTGTTGTTCCACAGTAAAGTTCACTTTATAGTGACATCAATGAATAGTATTTGTGCCATAATGCCTTATGGCCTCAAGTAATTTCACTGTAGGAAATTATCCTGAATACTCTAATCTCACAGCTAAAGTTTGCATTCAGGGTACATTTTAATTCAATGTCACAGTGACTCACAGGCTTTCCTGACCTCCTAAAGTTGTGAAGAATTTTTTTTGAGCAAAGATATTGCTAGTTATAAACTTTGAAATATTTTGTATAATTAGAATTATTTTTTAAGATATTTTTTGTTCACAATCTTTTGGGATATTTTATATTCTGCTTAATACTGCAAGGAAACAAAAAATAAGATGTGTTATATAAGAGCTTCAATGAAATGTTTTGAGATTCATCATGCATTTCCACCTTTAAAGCATGTTTTATGTAAAACCCAAGTACCATTTACAAAAACATATCATAATACTGACAAATAAACCAAAATTGTCAGTAAAAGTTGAGAAACACAGTTTTTACATTTTACTTGTGGATTTTTTTTCTGTATAAATAAATTTGTGATGATTTCATAACTTGTATTTTATTTATTTATCTATTTATAAATATGCTTCTTTCTTTTTTTTTTTTTTTCAATTTTAAGTAAATGCAACACCACATGTAGGGCTTGAACTCACAACCTGAGGTCAAAAGTTGCAGGCTCTACCTTGAGCCAGCCAGGTGCCCCATAACTTGTATTTTAAATGAATATATTAAAATGCAAGTTTACTTTTAACACATACTATATTCATACCGTAACAGCTAAAGCCAAGGATGTATAATTTCATTGTTACACATTGATTTGCAGTTACCATAATACCATAATGTTGACTAACAAATGAGTTGAATTACTCTGTTATATTTGGCAGGATAGGTTAGAATATAGCTTGTTATACAACAATTCAAAAATCTCAACTATAGCACACTGAAGACTGCTTCTCACTCATGAAATTCTAGGCAAACTCCTGGATACTTATATTCCATGTAATAATGATGGAGCCTAGGAAAGCCTTTTTTATCCTATCACTGAATCAAGTTACATTCAGTGTGACAAATTACAGAATTCCAGAAGGTATTCAGCTGGCAATTAAATACTTTGTCTAAGAGACAATAAATATTACCTTTGATCACAACCCATTGGCCAACACTAGTCACATTGCAACTTCCAACTGCATGAAATTGGGAAATAGTTTTCATGCACCCCAAAGATGTGGAAAAATGATGTTATAGTTACAAATATCAAAAATCATAGCTATATATAATAATTAGAATCAGAGTCAGATATTATAGCTTGAAATATTAGAAATTGTTATTGCTCATCAAAGCATTGGTCTGTGATTAGTTAAATTGAGTATATATTCCTCCATCATTATTTGTTCTAAAATAAGAACCTATAAACTACTGAATAATTTCCCTTGAAAATTGGACACTTTCGTTTTTTTAAACCTGTCCAATTTATTTCATTTCTATGATCAGAATAAGATTTAAATATATGAAATTTTTTAAATTTTTTTATTATTAACATATAATATTTGTTTCAAGGGTACAGGTCTGTGATTCATCAATCTTACACAATACACAGTGCTCACCACAACACATACACTCCCCAATGTCCATCACCCAGACACCCCATACCTCCCACCCCCCTCCACTCCGGCAACTCTCAGTTTGTTTCCTGAGATTAAGAGTCTCTTATGGTTTGTCTCCCCCTCTGGTTTGTCTTGTTTCATTTTTTCCTCTCTTCCCCTATGATCCTCTGCCTTGTTTCTTAAATTCCACATATCAGTGAGATCATACGATAGTTGTCTTTCTCTGATTGACTTATTTTGCTTAACATAATACCTTCTAGTTCCATCCATGTCATTTCAAATGGCAAGATTTCATCTTTTTGATGATTGAGTAATACTCCATTGAAGATATATACCACATCTTTTTTATCCATTAATTTGTTGATGGACATCTAGGCTCTTTCCATAGTTTGACTGTTGTGGACATTGCTGCTGTAAACATTAGGGGTGCATGTGCCCCTTTGGATCACTACATTTGTATCTCTGGGGTAAATACCCAGTAGTGCAATTGCTGGGTCATAGGGTAGCTCTATTTTCAACTTTTTGAGGAACCTCCATACTCTTTTCCAGAGTGGCTACACCAGCTTGCATTCCCACCAACAGTGTAGGAGGGTTCCCCTTTCTCTGCATCCTTGCCAACATCTGTCATTTCTTGACTTGTTAATTTTAGCCATTCTGACTGGTGTGAGGTGGTATCTCATTGAGGTTTTGATTTGGATTTCCCTGATGCCAAGTGATGTTGAGCACTTTTTCATGTGTCTGTTGGCCATTTGGATGTCTTCTTTGGAAAAATGTCTGTTCATGTCTTCTGCCCATTACTTGATTGGATTATTTTTTCCTTGGGTGTAGAGTTTGATAAGTTCTTTATGGATTTTGGATACTAGCCCTTTATCTGATATGTTATTTGCAAATATCATCTTGAAAGTTGGACACTTTCAAGTATTTTCAGTTCTTTCTAGACATAAAGATATCATTATATTTAGTGCAGTATTTATTAGTAAATGGAACATTCTTAAAATCAATTCACTATAAAAGAACCCAGGATATTCATGAATATTTCACATACCTGGTGACATGTGGTTTACTACATTAAATTATATTAAACTGATTTTTAACAGATCAGAAGAAATAATACATCTTAAATTTTGTTATTGGTTAATATTCCTCAGTATTTTACTTAGAGATAATGATTATAATTTGAGTCATATATTAGTTACACTAATTTATTTTTGTTGCTGATTCAACTCTTTATCATTTTTTTGTTTTGGTAAATGATATTGCTCATAAGCCCTTTTGTTCTAAATCCATAATTTATTTAGTTTATTTTGGTGTAGCTGTGGGTGGGCCCAGTATATTGAAAGCTCAAAGAGACTTTGATCTAATTCTAGCTAGCTAAGTGGATAGAGTGATACCTACCTGACATTGAACAGGATTGCATGAGCATCAGGAGAACTCTTTCTTATACAGGAATCAAAGAAAATTTAAGACCAAAATGCATAGTATTTTGCTAGGTGATATACCTGGGCAAAAAATACCCATGGGAAATTTATATATGCCCTTCCAGAGTAAATGATCTGACAGAGATCAGAAAATAATTGTGGGCAGACCACAAAAAGCAGAATTTCTCAGATGCTCATAACAAACCTCAGAAACATTTACCTCTATTTTGTAAACTGTACAGCTAGGCTGATACTGATATGAGAATAAATACATGCTTTCAACTTTTTTTCATTTTATGCCTGGTCTTTGGAGACTGTATCTCAATTCTGTTGGAAAGTTATGAGAAATGAAAAAGTTTAAATTTAGAATTTTTTCTTTCTCAATAATTAAAGCAATGTCTAGTATGCCTTTTCATTTATCCCATCTGATTTGTTTGACCCAAAAAGCAATTTATTCAAGTTGTACAAAATGTTCCACTGTTCATTAAGATTCCTATGTGATCCTAAATGGTTTTCTTACCGAGTTTTTCTTATGATAATCTTCATTTTTCAAAAGCTAATTTTTGATATTACTCTCTCTGCTTCTTTTAGCTTAAATTTCTGCAGTGAATAGAGCTGTCCTGAGGAGTAAAATGTATTCATGAGTATGAAATGGTTTGCTGACATTGATGCTAAATCATTTAAGTTGCTTAGTGGGTTAAAAGGTACTTGAGAATTCTGGAATATTTAAAAAAATGTTTTTGTTCAAATTTTATAGACCTAGGGGTACCTGGGTGGCTCAGTCTGCCTTTGGCTCAGGTCATGATCCCAGGGTCCTGGGATCGAGCCCCACATCAGGCTCCCTGCTCGGCGGGAAGCCTGCTTCTCCCTCTCCCACTCGCCCTGCTTGTGCTCCTGCTCTCACTATCTCTCTCTCTGTCAAATAAATAAATAAAATCTTTAAAAAAAATTTTATAGAGCTAAAAGCCAATTTCCCACAATAGTTTTAATATAATTTAATGCATAGGAACTCACTCATTCCATTCCATATTTGTATTGCTCTTTAAATGATAAGTATTAATTAATCTGAATGACTGATTAATTTATTTTACTTTTTCCTTTCAAAATCCACTCCTTTTTTCCTTTTAAATTTTATTTTTAATAAAAACTATATATATTTAAAGATATAACATGATGATTTGATATACATATACACAGTGAAAACTGCAGTCAAGCTAATTAACATATCATCTCCTCATGTAGTCATATTTTGTGTGTGATGAGAGTACCTGAAATATACTTTCTTAGTAAATTTCTAGTATTTAATATAGTATTATTAACTGTAGTCATCATGCTACACATTAGATCTCTAGATGTATTTGTTTTATATAACTGCAATTTATACATTTGACCAAGCACCATTTCCTTCATTTCCCCACCCCTGGTAACGACTATTCTACTCTTTGCTTCTACATATTTGACTTTTTTAGATTCTCACAAATAAGGGAGATCATATAGTTTTTTGCTATGTTTGGCTTATATCACTTAGCATAATGTCCTCCAGATTCATGCATGTTGTAAATGGTAGGATTTCTTTCTTTTTTAAGGCTGAACAATATCCTATTGTATATATAAACCAAAATTTCTTTATCCATTCATCTGTTGACAGACACTGGATTGTTTCTATATCTTGGTTGTTGTGAATAATTATGCAATAAACATGGGAGCCCAGCTATTTCTTTGAGGTACTGATTTCATTTCATTTGGATATATACCAGGAAAGAGTTTGCTGGATTATATGGTTACTACATTTTCAGTTTTCTTTAGGAACTTCTATACTGTTTTCCATAATGGCTATATGAATTTACACTCCCACTAATGGTGCACAGGGTTCCCTTTCTCTACATCCTAGCCAATTCTTGTTATTTCTTGTCTTTTTTTTATAATAGCCACCCTAACCCTTGTGAGGTGATATCACATTGTGGTTTTGATTTACATTTCCCTAAGTAATGATGTTGAACAATTTTTTTATATATCAATTGGCCATTTATATGTCTTCTTTGGAAAAAAGTCTATGCAGATCTTTGCCCACTTTTAATTGGGTTGTTTGTTTGCTATTGAGTTGTATGCATTCCTTTTATATTTTGGATATTAACCCCTTATCAAATACATGGTTTACAAATATTTTGTCTTTTTCGTATTGCCTTTTCATTTTTTTAAAGATTTTATTTATTTATTTCAGAGCAAGAGAAGAAAAGAGGGAGAGGGACAAGCAGACCCCGTGCTGAGTGCAGAGCCTAACGTGGGGATTTATCCCACAAGCCTGAGACCATGACCTTAGTTGAAATCAAGTGTCAGCATAATATTCCATTGTATATATTATGCAGCCATCAAAAGGAATGAAATCTTGCCATTTGCACTGACATGGACGGAACTGGAGGGTATTATGCTGAGCGAAATAAGTCAATCAGAGAAAGACATGTATCATATAATCTCACTGATATGAGGAATTCTTAATCTCAGGAAACAAACTGAGGGTCGCTGGAGTGGTGGGGGATGGGAGGGATGGGGTCGTTGGGTGATAGACATTGGGGAGGGTATGTGCTATGGTGAGCGCTGTGAATTGTGTAAGACTGTTGAATCACAGACCTGTACCTCAGAAACAAATAATACATTATATGTTAAAAAAAAAAAAAAAAGAAGAAGAAGAAGAAGATAGCAGGAAGGGAAAAATGAAGGGGGGGAAATTGGAGGGAGAGACGAACCATGAGAGACTATGGACTCTGAGAAACAAACTGAGGGTTCTAGAGGGGAAGGGAGTGGGGGATGGGTTAGCCTGTTGATGGGTATTAAAGAGGGCACTTACTGAATGGAGCACTAGGTGTTATACGCAAACAATGAATCATGGAACACTACATCAATAACTAATGATGTGATGTATGGTGATTAACATAACATAATAAAATTTAAAAAAAGAAAGAAAGAAATCAAGTGTCAGATGCTTAACTGACTGAGCCACCCAGGCACCCCAGTTGTCTTTTCATTTTGTGGATTGCTGTGTAGAAGCTTGTTAGTTTGATTTAATCTCACTAATTTATTTGTGCTTTTGTTACCTGAACTTTTGGTGTCATATCCAAAAAATCATTGCCAAGACTGATGTCAAGGAGCTTTTTCCCTGTGTTTTCTTCTAGGAGTTTTATAGTTGCAAGTCTTACATTTAAGTCTTTAATTCATTTTGAGTTGATATTCGTGTATCCTGTAAGATATTGGTCCAATTTTATTCTTTCTTTTCTTTCTTTTTCTTTCTTTCTTTCTTTCTTTCTTTTCTTTCTTTCTTTCTTTCTTTCTTTCTTTCTTTCTTTCTTTCTTTCTTTCTTTCTTTCTTTCTCTTTCTTTCTTTCTTTCTTTCTTTTTCTTTCTTTCTTTCTTTTTTCTTTCTTTCTTTCTTTCTTTCTTTTTTTCTTTCTTTCTTTTTCTTTCCTTCTTTCTTTCTTTTCTTTTCTTTTCTTTTCTTTCAGCAGGCCCCACACCCAGCATGGAGCCATTAATAATGCAGGGTTTGAATGCACGACCCTGAGATCAAGACTTGAGGTGAGATCAAGAGTTGGATGTTTAAAGGACTAAGCCACCCAGGCACCATGATCCAATTTCATCCTTAATTCCCTTTTTCTCTTCTTTTCATTCCCTAGATGATGCTAGAGAGAAATTCTGCTTTCTAAGGCTGTTCACAGTTATTTTCTGATCTCTGTCATATCATTTATAGGAAGAATATAATATAAATTCTCCCTTTTCTTTTTTTGGGTGAGTTTTCATCTACTAGAAGACTTATATATGAAACTGAGATGCTTATAAATATGCAGGATATTTATTGGTTATGTATAGGCTACAAATAAAACTGATGTTCTAATGAATAAATATACTAGAAGCCTGGGTTCCATACAATTGTGCCAATAACTAGCTATAAGACTCTGGATATTGCACATATCCTCAATGGAATTCACTATCATTACTGGATGATAATTTTCAAGAGTTCTTATATTTAATATAAGAGTTCCATTATTTAATTCAGTTTTCAGGGAATGAGCATTTGTCATCAAGACATCTCTAAAAATTAAGCATTCATTACACTGGATTAGAGGAATGTTGTAGGGATGAGTCAGCATAGATGATCAGCTACATGCTACTGAAATAAGTAATCATAGAGAGAATTTTTAATATCTACCCTAGACAACACTAGAGAGAAATATTAATATATTCTTAAAGAAAGAATAAAACAGAATATAAAACAAAATTTAAGTATAATTCTCAATTTTTAAAAAATATATCACTTTTTTCTTATGTTGTTGACTTATCATTTATTAATTCCTATGACTAATACTTTTAGTATATATGTTTTAAAAGTTGTAAAGGCTATATAGCTCTACCTGGTAAGTGTTATGCTTGATCGTAAATCAAACTTAAACTGACTGGAAAGCATTTAAATCTGAGTATGAACTCTGATCAGAGTAGAATGATGGAAGAAGGTTGTGCTAGAAGGCTTTTTCTTTTGCCTGGAAATAACTCAAATGTCATATTCAGGCAAAGACATATAACTCTCTTGATCTTCAATACACTTCTTAGATTATTATAATTATATATGTAACTATTTTTCACATATTTTATTATAATATATAATTATATACTATCATAATATAGTATATATAATGCATTATATAATATATAATTATGTAATAATATATAATAAAATAATATATACATACAAACATATATAGACTCTTAATATAATATAATAATGTAGTATAATACACACACACACATATATATAGACTTTTTTTTTTAAAGATTTTATTTATTTATTTGACAGAGAGAGAGAGACAGCGAGAGAGGGAACACAAGCAGGGGGAGTGGGAGAGGGAGAAGCAGGCCTCCCGCCAAGCAGGGAGCCTGATGCGGGGCTCGATCCCAGAACCCTGGGATCATGACCTGAGCTGAAGGCAGACGCTTAATGACTGAGCCACCCAGGAGCCCTATATATAGACTCTTAAATGCAGTCAGGGGGGCGCCTGGGTGCATAGTCAGTTAAGCCTCCAACTCTTGGTTCTGCTCAGGTCCGATGTGAGGGATTGTGAGATCAAGCTCCCCATGGAGTCCCCTGTGGGCCCTGAGCTCAGCATGGACTGTTTCTCTCTCCCTCTCCCTCAGCCCCTCCCCACTGTGTGTGTGTGCTCTCTCTCGCTCATTGAAATAAATAAATATTTAAAAAAAAATTTAAAAAGCAGTCAGTAATGGAACAATTCAGCATTTTTTTTTAATTTAAATTCACTTCCTTATGTGGTAAGATCACTAAGTTGATGAATACAAGTGAGGCTGTAAACATTTCATGGATGTTATGTATGTATTTTTACAGGGAAGTTTGAAAAATCCATCATTAGTTTTCCTACTGAGGATGTGCTTACTTGTGAGAAAGCTGCAAAGATTCTACAGTGTGTGTACATAAACCATCTAAGTGCTTTCATCCTTTGAGGTTCTATAACAAACAGACTTCTCTGCTGGTTGATGCTGAGGTATAAACTTCACTCATAATGCACACTTATTTAAAAAAACCTTACCATTAGAAAGCTAAATTCTCCCACTGCAAAATAAAATGCCTTTCTGTCATTTTACTCTGGAGATACCATCTCCACTCCCAGGGACCCCATGAAGGAAGCCAACATTTTCACCCTGCATTTTCAGCTTCAGCCCAAAGCATAGCTTTTATGTTTATATTGTTTTGACTTTTTCATTTTCATACCAGCTATAATTTATTTTTTATTACTTATTTTGTGATTATTAGATTTTTAGTAGATGTGATTATTTTGTTTTTGAATCAAGATATTTTGTAAATTTAAACCTTAAAAAAATCATTGTAGGGACACCTAGGCGTCTCAGTCAGTTAACCATCTGCCTTCGGCTCAGTTCATGATCCCAAGGTCCCAAATCCTGCACTTTGCTCAGCTGGGAGCCTGCTTCTCCCTCTGCCTGCCACTCCTCCTGCTTGTGCTCTCTCTTTGACATAAATAAATAAAATCTTTTAAAAAAATAAACAAATAAAAAATTAAAAAATCATTGTAGTTTTATCTTTACTTTTTTTTATTATGTTATGTTAATCACCATACATTACATCATTAGTTTTTGATGTAGTGTTCCATGATTCAATGTTTGCGTATAACACCCAGTGCTCCATTCAGTATGTGCCCTCTTTAATACCCATCACCAGGCTAACCCACCCCCCCACCCCCACCCCCCTCCCCTCTAGAACCCTCAGTTTGTTTTTCAGAATCCATAGTCTCTCATGGTTCCTCTCCCCTCTCCAATTTCCTCCCCTTCATTTTTCCCTTCTTGCTATCTTCTTCTTCTTTTTTTTAACATATAATGTATTATTTGTTTCTGAGGTACAGGTCTGTGATTCAACAGTCTTACACAATTCACAGCGCTCACCATAGCACATACCCTCCCCAATGTCTATCACCCAGCCATTCCATCCCTCCCCCCACACCACTCCAGCAACCCTCAGTTTGTTTCCTGAGATTAAGAATCCCTTATATCAGTGAGATTATATGATACATGTCTTTCTCTGATTGACTTATTTCACTCAGCATAATACCCTCCAGTTCCAACCATGTCGTTGTAAATGGCAAGATTTCATTCCTTTTGATGGCTGCATAATATTCCATTGTATATATATACCACAT
This sequence comes from Phoca vitulina, assembly GCF_004348235.1. Taxonomy (NCBI): domain Eukaryota; kingdom Metazoa; phylum Chordata; class Mammalia; order Carnivora; family Phocidae; genus Phoca; species Phoca vitulina. Next base: position 41,732,767 of record NW_022589706.1, read on the forward strand.
CTTCTTTATCCATTCATCTGTCGATGGACATCTTGGCTCTTTCCATAGTTTGGCTATTGTGGACATTGCTGCTGTAAACATCGGGGTGCATGTAGAAATGGAACAAATAATCCTAAAATTTGTATGGAACCAGAAAAGACCCCGAATAGTGAGAAGAATGTTGAAAAAGAAAAGCAAAGCTGGTGGCATCACAATTCCGGACTTCAAGCTCTATTACAAAGCTGTCATCATCAAGACAGTATGGTACTGGCACAAAAACAGACACATAGATCAAAGGAACAGAATAGAGAGGCAGAAATGGACCCTCAACTCTATGGTCAACTAATCTTTGACAAAGCAAGAAAGAATGTCCAATGGAAAAAAGACAGTCTCTTCAACAAATGGTGTTGGGAAAATTGGACAGCCACATGCAGAAGAATGAAAGTGGACCATTTCCTTACACAACACACAAAAATAGACTCAAAATGGTTGAAAGACCTAAATGTGAGACAGGAGTCCATCAAAATCCTAAAAGAGAACACAGGCAGCAACTTCTTCCTAGAAACAGCACCAAAGGCAAGGGAAGCAAGGGCAAAAAGGAACTATTGGGTCTTCATCAAGATAAAAAGCTTTTGCACAGCAAAAGAAACAGTCAACAAAACCAAAAGACAACCGACAGAATGGGAGAAGATATTTGCAAATGACATATCAGATAAAGGGCTAGTATCCAAAATCTATAAAGAACTTATCAAACTCAACACCCAAAGAACAAATGATCCAATCAAGAAATGGGCAGAAGACATGAACAGACATTTTTCCAAAGAAGACATCCAAATGGCCAACAGACACATGAAAAAGTGCTCAACATTGCTCGGCATCAGGGAAATCCAAATCAAAACCTCAGTGAGATACCACCTCACACCAGTAAGAATGGCTAAAATTAACAAGTCAGGAAATGACAGATATTGGTGGGGATGAGGAGAAAGGGGAACCCTCCTACACTGTTGGTGGGAATGCAAGCTGGTGTAGCCACTCTGGAAAACAGATGGAGGTTCCTCAAAAAGTCGAAGGGGTAAGTACAATTTTTTTTTTAAGATTTTATTTTTAAGTAATCTCCACACTCAATGTGGGGCTCTTACAACCCTGAGATCAAGAGTCACATGCTGTACTGCCTGAGCCAGACATGTATCCCCTTTACATCTTATTTTGTTTAATGATACTATATGAAAGTTCTTAACATTTGCTTTGACATTTTACGTTATTATTATTCTCTTACAATGTTCAATTATTAGATTGATGTTTTAACTATTACTTTTAATATGCTTTAATTTTTTTCAAGTTTTTATTTAAATTCTAATTAGTTAACATACAGTATAATATTAGGTTCAGAAATAGAATTTAGTGATTATCACTTACATACAACACCCAGTGCTCAACTCAACAAATGCCTTCCTTAGTACCCATCACTAATTTTTAGGACAGTTTTGGATTTACAGAAAATTTATAAAAACTGTACAGAAAGTTTCCAGTCTTCTGCATAGTTTCCCCTATTAACATTTTATATCAGTATGGTATATTTGTTACAAGTAATGAACCAATAAGGATATATATTATTAACTAAAGTCTGTATTTTATTTATTTTTCCTTAGTTTTTCCTTGATCTCCTTTTTGTGTTCCAGGATCCCATCCCAGGTAAGACAATACGTTTAGTTATTATATCTCTATAGGCTCCTCTTGACAATGACAGTTTCTTAGACTTTCCTTTTTTGTTTGTTTTTGTATTTTGAGTTTTGTTTTGTATTGTGTTTTGGGATGGCCTTGACAGTTTTGAGGAGTTCTGGTCAGGTGTTTTGTAGATTGTCCCTTCACTTGCACTTATCTGATGTTTTTCTCATGATCTGATTGGTGTTGCAGGTTTGGGGGAGGAAGACAACAGAGTGTAATTTCTCAAAACTTCTCAGAAGACAAATTTTCCCAATTTGAAATAAAATCATTTTTGAAAATAATGGTACACAATAGACATATACATAAATCTGTTAGCCAATATTAATGTGACTGAGTCTTTAACTTACAAAGAAGAATAAAGACGTGAAAGATTATGAAAATAATGCAAACGATCCAACTATGGAGGGAAGTAGTAGAGACTTATGCTTCTAGAGCTAACTGCACAACAAGAAGTGACCCTCACTTCTGAGGGCACTCAGATTGGGGGCATGGAAAAGCTAAATTGGTTCTCATCAAAGAAAAGAAAAAGTAACTGAAAACCCAAAGCAGAAACATTAAAAGATAGTTCTCATAAAATTGAAATCTGTTTGCCATCCAAATGCATGTAAATTGGAGAATCTTAAGAAGTATACACACATATGTCTTTATTACTGCTCTGAGGAGCAGATCATAATATGCAATAAGTTAAAATTCTGCTATAGGCATTCTGTGTATGAATTCTAAGGAGAAAAGGGGAAGATGCTGAGAAAGAAAAGATTTGAAGATTAGCATTTCCTTTCGTGAAAATCATTATGTTACTGTATCTGCCCTTATTTTCTTACAATATTTCCATTTGTTTGTTTTCTGTGGAGTAATTTAATAGCTTATTTTGCATCCTTAACAGTATCTAATTTTATACTAAGGAATTCAGAAGATTAAGGAAAGATACTAGTGCTTGTATAATTAAAGAAAACAATGTGCAACTTTAGTAAGATGAAACTGGTTTTATTCGCATTTTATCATGAAGCATTCTTTATTAACTGACATCTCTACACTACTGTACTGGGGAGGAAAATTGATTTTCATGATAATGGTTCTAATGTTCTGTAAATCTGGGGTATATAGTAGTTTTCCCTTATTTGCAGTTTTGTTTTCCATACTTTCAGTTACTTACAGCCAACTGTGATCCAGAAGCAGATGATCCTCCTTCTGATGTATTGTCAGAAGGTCAATAGTAGCCCAACACTATATCACAATGCTTACATCTTTCACTTCACTTCATTTCATCACACAGGCATTTAATCATCTTATATCATCATAAGAAGGGTGCATAACACACAGTAATATATTTTGAGAGAGAGAGGCCACATTCATATAACTTTTATTACAGTATATTGTTGTAATTACTCTATTTTATTATTAATTATTGTTAATCTCTTACTGTGCCTAATTTATAGATTAAACTTTATCTTAGGTATGTATGTGTAGGAAAAAAAAAAGTATATATAGGGTTGGGCACTATCCGCAGCTTCAGGCATCTATTGGGAGTCTTAGAATGTATCTATCCCCCATCAATAAGACTCACTACATTTTATTAAAAGTACACTTTGAAAGCTTGCTGTTACTTACAGCAAAAGAAGATATATTCAAAGATAAAGCAAACAGACATAAACAGTATTTCTTTAGTTTAGATATCATCCTTGGTATTTCTCTAGATTAGATATCATCATTTTGAAACAATGGAATGACTACTCAAGAGACATATGTGGATTAGTGAGATAGAGAGGTCATATTTACAAACAAATAGTAACCAATAATTTACTGGAAATAATGTCCAGCTTGCATAAAAAATCTCCATTTAAATTATCACATGAAGTGCTGATTATATTTATATTATTAAATATCTTTTATCATATTTTAACTGGTAAAAATTCAAATACAAAAATATGATAATTTCATGTGTGAAATACTTGATTTACTAGAATATCTGTTTCTTCAATCTGATAATAAAGTCTAGAATCTTGGATTGGTCATCAAGAATATCACAATAAAATCATAACAAAATTTTGATATGTGACAATGTGCTATCCATGCCCTGCACACCAGTCCTAAGAATATCTTGACTGATTTATGGAGAGCTGCTCCCTGCATTCCCTTGAAGGTTTATTAGTACATCATAGAGCTAATTCCACAAATTCTCAGAAGTGAAGTAAAGCCCTTTCTCTACTTTTCACAGTCTCTACAATTCACTTCTGAAGGGAGTTTGAAAACTAAGTTAGTAAATAATATAAGAGCTTTTAATATTAGTAGACCAATGCAGTAAGGAATAGAACTTAGAGGGTCTTTTTACACTGCTCTTTCTAATCCTTAAAATTCACCTATATTGCTTAGAATTTCACATGATTTATAGTACACTTTAAGTACTTACAATGGATATTTGTTGGAATAAAAAACCTAGTATCTATTCAATTTCTCTGCAAATGGTATTTGATTTCCTTTTTGAGATCATCATTTCTTTTTTTTATTGATGTATAATTAACATACAGTATTATATTAGTTTCAGGTGTCCAATATAATGATTCAACAGTTCTATATGTTTCTCAGTGCTCATCATGGTAAGTGTTACTCTTAATCCCCTTTTATCTATCTCACCCATCCCCCACCCATCTCCTCTCTGGCAACCACCAGTTTGTTCCCTGTATTTAAGAGTCAGTTTGTCTGTGTTTTCTGCCTTTGTTCATTTGTTTTGTTTCTTCAATTTTATATATCAGTGAGATCATATGGTATTTGTCTCTGTCTGACTTATTTTGCTTAGCGTTATACTCTCAACATCCATTCATGTTGTTGCAAACGACAAGATCTTTTTCTTTTTAAATCTTATTAAATATTATTGAAGCATATACATCTTCTTTACCCATTCATCTATGGATGGACACTTGGGTTGGTTCCATATCTTGGCTATTATAAACAATGCTGCAATAAACATAGGGTGCATATATCTTTTTAAATTAGTGTTTTCATATTCTTTGGGTAAATACCCGGTAGTGGAATTACTGAATCATATGGTACTTCTATTTTTAATTTTTTGAATAATCTTCATACTGTTTTCCATAGTAGATGCACCAATTTGTGTTTCTACTAAGAGTGCATAAGAGGTCTTTTTTCTTCACTTCCTCACCAACACTTGTTATTTATTTTCTTTTCTTCTAGCCATTCTGACATTGTGGTTTTGATTTGTATTTCCCTGATGATTAGTGATGTTGTGCATCTTTTCATGTGTCTGTTGGCTATCTATATGTCTTCTTTGGAAAAATGTCTATTCAGGTCCTCTGCTCATTTTAATCAGATTATTTTGGGGTTTTTTGGAGTTGAGTTGTATAAGTTCTTTATATCTGGATACTAACATCTTCTTGAATATATCATTTGCAAATATCTTCTCCCATTCAGTAGGTTACCTTTTAGTTTCATCAATGGTTTTGTTCACTGTGCAAAAGCTTTTTATTTTGGTGTAATTCCAATAGTTTATTTTTGCTTTTGTTTCCGTTGCCGGAGGAGACATATCTAGAAAATGTTTATATGGCTGATGTCAAAGAAATTACTGCTTATGTTTTCTTCTAAGGGTTTTATGGTTTCAGGTCTTACATTTAGGTCTTTAATCCATTTTAAGTTTACTTTTGTGTATGATGTAAGAAAGTGTTCCAGTTATACTCTATTGTCCATAGCTGTCCAGTTTTTTCAGCACCATTTGTTGAAGACAAGTTGCCTCCTTTGTTGTAGATTAAGTGACCATATCAGTGTGGGCTTCTTTCTGGGCTCTGTATTATATACCAGTGATCTATGTGTCTATTCTGTGCCAGTGTTTTGATTACTACAGTTTTGTGGATTAGATACTTCCAGCTTTGTTCTTTTTCAAGATTACTTTGGCTATTTGGGGTCTTTTGTGGGAGACCATCATTTCTTCAATTAGTTCATTCATGTGATTCATTAAATATTAACACTTTCCCTCCACAAACACACATATATTCATATTTCAGTACATGACATGGCTCTCTATCATTATTATTATTTTTTTTTTTCATTTCAAAGGTTGTGGCAATTGGATCAAATAGGACCAATGTCCAAGGTTGTTAGGATGAATCTATGTGGAGAATCATGTGTCAACAATGAGAAAGATGTTCTCATTTTCTAATAATGAGTTTGCTAACTGTAAAGATAATATAAGTCCACAATTGCCAGAAGTCCTCAAATGCCTGATAATCAAGCCAACACAGATGAAAGTAGGGAGGAAGAAACTTATTTCTGATGACATTGAACTTCTGGATCTCAAGCATTGTCTGAGTCAGCCATCTCTTTTAACTTGTGCTTCTACATCTTCAACCAGAAGGATCCCAATACAGGGGTAGTGAAAGGTGAAGATGCCATTGACAACTTTTTATACATGGGGTGTCTAAATTAGGTAGGTAGAAGACAGTGTAAATCCAGAGATTCCAAGTTGTGAGAATGACAATATATTTTACATATACTGGGAGCAAATTGGCAGAGTAACCTTCTGTACTTGTTGTATCCAGGACCTTATACTCTTAAGGCATTTATAAGTAAATATTAGATTGTTGGAGTTTCTTTGCCAATTGTCTTTAAGTAACGTTTTACCAAAACATAGAAAAACTTTGTTTGAGCCTGGCCTACGTGAAAACAGAGGGAAAACAAACAGCTTTACTAGTGCTATGCTGACAATCTCAATGGGATTCATTGGAATAGAGTCTTTTATTTTATTTTTTTAAAAGATTTTATTTATTTATTTGACACAGAGAGAGAGATAGAGAGAGAGGGAACACAAGCAGGGGGAGTGGAAGAGGGAGCCCAATGTAGGGCTCGATCCCAGGACCCAGGGATCATGACCTGAGCCAAAGGCAGACGCTTAACGACTGAGCCACCCAGGCACCCAGAATAGAGTCTTTTAAAGATGAATTTTGCAGCATTTCAATCTAAAAATGGATGGAAACGGGAGTCTGGCTGGCTCAGTTGGAAGAATGTAAGACTCTTGATTTCAGGGTCATGAGTTTGAGTCCCACAATGGGGGTAGAGATTACTTAAAAAATATATAAAAATAAAAAAATAAAAATGGATGGAGAAAAAATAAATATGTTAAGAAAAAATATGCAATAAAATTGAAGGCTGGGAGAAACCTGGCTATGCCATAAATATTTTTTTGCTCTCCTTCTAGCCTCAGAAAGTAACTCTTAAGTTCCTTAAAATGGCCATCCTCCTGAGAAAGATTTCCCTTCCTAGGTTATTGCTTCTCATTGTCCTGAGGAAGGGGCCAAAAAGGAGTACATTCCATCTAGCTGCCAAAAGTCCACTGTCAAACTTTGGGCTTGAGTTATGTAGTCATGTATATGGGCCTGTGCATTGGCTCTTTCTCATCTGTCTTCTGATTGCAATCCTGCCTCAATTCTATGACTGCCCAAAGAAGCAAAGGTGGTGGAAGGCCTTGTTGAATCTGCAAGTCTGCTACTGTTAACACCCAGAACAATTACTCCAATCCTTCCACAGGCTCTACACTCATTCAAGTCACATCTGTTTCCTCAAAGGACTTTCTTTTTTTTTTTTTTTTTCCTCAAAGGACTTTAAAGAACATAGCTTTCCAAAGCCAATGAACCCTTTGACTGATGTTTGCTTGATATTTGCCTTTGATTCATGCAGTGATGGTGAACTATCCTGGGAGGATCTCCATTTATGTTGAATAGGTGGACATGTTGAGTGTAACAGGACTGTTCTTTTTTAATTTGCCCACAACCTCCTCACCTATTTTCCCAAGTGGTAGCAGAATTATGATTCCACCAATATTGAGAGATTATATTCTCTATATATAATGCAGTGATTACAGTCCAAGGATTTCAAGAGAAGAAATGGTTAGAAGATGTGCTATTCTACATTTGTGATAAAAATTCCAAATAGTAGATATACATAAACGGAAAATAATCAACCACATTTTCCTGCATACTCTGGGTAAGATTTGAATTTGTGCTCATCATCAACAAAGAACAGTAACAACCCTTGAGAGAGTCAGTGGAAGGCAGAATTCATAGGTGACACAGGGAATGGTGCAGCATACAAGTAATTATGTAACCAGCATTAAATGGTACTCCTTAGGGAACAGAGACAAGATCTAAATAGTTTCAATGCAAGTAAGTACCAAAGAGCCATGGCATTGTTAATTGTAATTGTATTGTTTCTTTTTCATTATGGAGGGCTATATGAAGTTAGCCAGGAACCTGTGGTAATTTTTATTCTCCAATAAATATCTGGAAGAGATGATACCTCAACACTATGAAGAATCTTCACCTTCATTGATCAGACAATAATTGAATACATAAGAATGTCCCCCCCCACCAATTATTCTAAATTTTCACTGATTAATGACTAAACCCTACATAAGCCCATGGATGTAGAAAGGCATTTTGGAAAAAAAAAATATTTGCCCTGACCTCTCACATTTTAGAGCTGGGCCTGACAGAGAGAGACAGAGCAAGAGAGCATGGGAGGGAGGGAAAGAGAGAGAGAGAGAGAGAGGAAGAGAGAAAAAGGGGGAGGGAGGAGAACAAGAAAGATGTGTGAAACACAATTAATTAATTTCATAATTTACAATTAATAACATATTTGTGTGCTAGGGTAAAGAGACTGATGTGGTAGAGCTGTTATGAATTCTAAATACCCTTTAAGATATACCCCCTGAAAGCCCTAGATACACTGAAGATTATTTCTTCCTTTGAGGCCTGATTTTATTGCTTACTGTGGGTTACTGAAAAACCTAACTGTATTGTCAAAATTTATTTCTAAATAGTTATAAAATGTACTGCTACATGAGAATGTCTCCCTTCCTTGAATCCAAAAAAATTAAAAAAACATAGTGATGATTAGTAAATCACAAGGGACTACCCATCTAACCCACACAATTTCTAATACTTCCCTCTGTGATGTAGTGGTTTTTTGGAGCTACTGCCTTGGTCATAGGATGGAGACATTGCAACTCTGGCTTAAATATAAAATTCTTGCTTATCAGAGAAATGCAATCTAGATGGATATGTTTCCAATTGGCTGATATGAAAGTGATATATGATATGAATATATGCTAATATTGATTTGATATTTCCTTTGACAGTGTGCTAATTCTTAACATGGCAAGCAGAGTCTTTTCACAGGAGTGGTAATATTTTGGCTGTGTTTTCAAAACTGGGCAAGAGATCATGAGTGTTCAATCTCCACTCATCTTTCTTTAAACCCCTACTGAGCTAAATGGGAGTTTTGTACTTTAGCAAGCAGTGAATTAGGTTTCCAGTGATGTGAAGAGAAGAGGGCAGACAGTTCCAGATGGCTAGTGCCACAGAAGCTAAGGGTCAATGTTTGTAGAGGAAGGAGTGGGCACAATATACAATCTCAATTATTAAAAGTCAGTAGACAGGAAAACATCCAAACGTAACAGATGAATGAAATAACTCTGTTGGCATGAGCAAGTACTATAAACTTTTTCAAAGCTCCCAAGGGCAAATGCATTATTAGTAGATTTGTATCTATTAGGAGCATGCCATGGGATTAAGCTGCTATGGATTTATCTTTACTCTTTATTTTTTTTCATCTTTTATTTTTTTATTTTTTTAATTATTATGTTATGTTAATCACCATATATTACATCATTAGTTCTTGATGTAGTGTTCCATGATTCATTGTTTGGCGTATAACACCCAGTCCTCCATGCAGAACGTGCCCTCTTTAATACCCATCACCAGACTAACCCATCCCCCCAGCCCCCTCCCCTCTAGAACCCTCAGTTTGTTTCTCAGAGTCCATAGTCCCTCATGGTTCGCCTCCCCCTCTGATTTCCCCCCCTTCATTCTTCCCCTCCTGCTATCTTCTTCTTCTTCTTCTTCTTCTTCTTCTTCTTCTTCTTCTTCTTCTTCTTCTTCTTCTTCTAACATGTAATGTATTATTTGTTTCAGAGGTACAGGTCTGTGACATCTTCTATTTTTTAAAAAGTTGAAGCAGCAGAGCTTCATAGTTAACACACTTTCATTATTTGAAAATAATGATTCTATAAGAACATTTGTTTTCAGTTCACCTGAATGTAATTACTTACCTTTCTATTTTTTCCTAATTATACTATACTGCATTAATATAGTTAGAATAGAACCAATACATTTTTCTTTCCAGAGGAACCGAAATTATCATACATTGCTTGCAGCATTTCCCCCCCCTTTGAATGATTATAATGCAATGGATATCAGCTTTGTGTCCTGCATTCTATTGTTAATGCCTCATGCAGGATTCACGCCTTATTATCTCAATTTAGTGTTTTTAATTTAAACTAACATTAGCAAGAAGGACCAATTCACCAAATCTAATGACTGGTCATAATGCAATACAATAAAATGTTACTTTTTACACCATTTCTAATGCAAAATTCATCTCAAACATATTTTAAAGTTAAATGACATCATTATAGAGTATCATCTCATCATATCATTTATTAATAAATAAGAACTGAGAAATTAACTTTTCTACAAACCAGTCAAAAGAAAGGTTTGTGGGAAATACACCTCAGTTGGGTGGTGAGAGACTCCAGAGGCAGAAAAAAGAGTAAAATCCTTGAGAAGTCTGGGAGCCATGGCTGGGAGCTTTATGAGAAAGGTTTTAGTGTGTGTTTGTTTGCTTCATGCACTCTGAATTGCTTCGTGAACTTGGGTAAGATACTTAATTGTCTGTAACCTAGGTTTGCCTAACCGTTAAATTAGGACAGAGCACAGGTTTAGAAAGGACGGCTGCTTCTATTAAAAGGAAGTGAATTGCTGTGTTTCGGGAAGACTGTTTTTTACCTTTTCCTGGGCACTAAGGCTCAAGTAGGAATAATTATATTCAAAACTTTAAAAAAAAGAATGTCCAAAAAAAGGAGCAACATAATCCTCCATCTGCAAAACCAAACAAAATACAAAACCTGTGTTCTAGATCTCATTGATATATTCCTGGACATGAAGTATGCCTTTTAAAAAAATTAATTTCATTGATCATTAAACACTAGAATAATTTACTTCTCATTATATTAATATTAGAAATCTTTGTGAATTTTAGAAATTCAGAATGTCATTCTATTGCTCATTAAATTATTTGAATGAAATTGGCAGTTGTGCCCAGGCCAAGACAATTCATGATAAAAAAATAAAATAAAAAGTGAATGACAATGTTGGGAAGATTTAAATTTCTATTTTTAAAATATAACTTATGTGTTAGAATAATTAAAAGATATTGCTTATATTTTTCAAGTTGTCATAATGGGGGAAAATCACCATGGCCGGTGCAAAAATAAATCAATGCAGAAGACTTCTTTCCTAGCCAGCCCCCATTTCCACAGTCTTCTGTGAACTCACCTGTCTCTAATCACAGTTAAACTCTACTTTCTCACCTGTGAAATTAAAAGAATGGTCTGAATACGAGTCACAGATTCAAATACCCACAGGGATCCAACAGGCAATTTAAGTTAATTAAATATATCAGGTAACTATTTCAGCAAACTGAAGAGTGAATATCTCTTCTAAAAATAATCTGCAATTATTTCCATGCAGGAATTTGGGCCAGTGCAGCAACTTTTCCATTTTTTTCACATGTGTCTAATAACTTTTTTATTTTCAAATATCTAATTTTTAATATTAGTCCAAATGTTTTTAAAGAGGCAATATAAAACATTTATATGTTTCAAAATTGGACTTAAGCCACCAGTTTTTAAATACTATAATAGATCAATTTTTGGATTTCTCCTAACAATCTGTGATTTTATATTTTTGTAATATTGGAATAACATAAGTAAATTGAAATTTTCATGCTAAATGAGGATATGTGGAGTGTAGCCCTTCTTATATACAGATAAATTATTGGGCAAGCTTTGTGCAAAAAATTAATGATATATGGGAACATATTTGTTCTTCTCTCATCTCCTTTTTTTTCTCATTTTTACATCCCGCCCCCCCCCAGTCAGGTGTAAAGTGGCTACTTGAATGTTAGTTATTATTGATTCTTGTAATGATTACATTACCCCCACCTCACCCTCACAAACCAGAGGGGAGAATGGTGTCCTAGGTGGAATAGAAATATTGAAATCAAAGGGGACATCTCACCTGGGAAAAGGCAGCTTTGCCCAAAGGATGGCCAAAACTCCAGTGTCTGTTCTTTATCATTGCAAGCCTGGACAATCTGTGGTTATTTCACCCAGAGAAAAATAAGCTTCTCAAGGCCTTTAATGGTATATTTAATAGAAACAGATGTATTTAAAATATGAATGTAAATTTCTTGTTTAAAAAGAAGGATAATAAGCACGTGACACTTGTGTTCTCATTAACATTTCCTGTCCTTATATTCCAATCTAACTGCTTAGCCAATTATAATCAGAATTTTGCTCAGTGATGATTGAAATAGCTTGAAAGTAGTTTGATGGCTTGTGTCAAATCTAACATGGACTGGTATATTCCTCTTCAATGTAGTGATCTTTCTCCCACAATGATCAAGCACTCAACACATGACAAGCTCTCACCTAAATCACTCTGAAGTATGTTATCAATGTGAGCTTATCTCTCTTTGCCTTGGATATATAAACTCTCTTTAAAAACTGTAAAACCACAGATACAAAATGTTGAATTAAACTAAATCTCAGGTTATTGGCTATCATTTGTGTAGACAAAGACCTTCATTTATTCACTTAAAAAATTTATTTAGTTTCTTTCATCCATAGACCCAATTCCATCCCCATCCACATATAACCTATTTTGGTCTATTTAAGATATGGCCTTAGATATTTAAATATCTTCTAAACATGTAGTATTTAATTACATTTTAATTTCATAACCAATATTATATTACGAATCATATTTTCTTATATTTAACACTAAATTTTGCTCTTTATTTTTCTATGCACATCTAGTTAGTTGTTTTTGACTGCTGCAAGGCTATTCCATTTTATATATCCAGCACGCTTTTATCCTTACTCCTATTGATAAACGTGTTATATTGTTGTCTTCAAATTCTTGCTAACTCTTTCAATGCTGTGATAAACATTTCAATAGGTGATAAGTTTCTTTTTAAGTTTTTTCAGATATAAATACAATTTAACACAGCTAGAATGTATAGAATTCACAATAATGTCAATAGATATTTCCAAATTTATCTGCAGGTGATTCTACTCACACCAGGAAAGGAAAAGTATTCTCAAATATCCATCTCATTGCAGATATTTAGAGTTACCAAACTTTATTCTAATCTTATGAAACTGAAATTCTATTTTATTGCTTAAACTTGTATTGCTTGTAACTTTAAGAACATTATTAAATAATTTTCCTTATACTTATCTTCCATATATTGGCCACTCATATCTTTCACTCATTTTTCTAATTTATTGCCTATCTTTTTAAAATTTGTTTTCAGGATTAAATGTATGTTATATTAATGTAGTATTATTCTAGATATTACAACTCTTATTTCCCAGACCATTATCAATTATTATGTTATAATGTCATAACAATTTTTTCATGTTAAATAATCTTTTCACCAGTCTGTACATCATAATTTATCAATTAACCCTACAAATAATGTTTTTGAGTGCTATCATAGCGGCTCAATTTTAGGCATTTAAATAATAGAGTTAGATGAATAGATGAATAAATAATAAATATTCCCTGTTTTCAGTGGAGCTTACATATTTGTGGAGATGTGGACAATCATCAAACACATAAACTTAAAATATGCAAGGTATATATAAGTTATGAGAACAAAATATGCACAGTAGATACATAAAGAGTTATAGTAGAGAGTGGTAATTTATAAAGGGAGATCAAAGAAAGTGATATTTGAGCAGAAAGCCAAGAGTAGAGAAGATACACTTTACCTAGCTATCCAACAGAAAATAATTCCAAACCAAAGGAAAAACAGAAACAAAGCTCACAGTTGCATTTTTGAACAACTAGAAATTCTTCCTTTTTATGGTTTTATTTAGTATAAGTAAATGTTACAGACATATTTTCACAAAATAGCCACTTTTCCCAAGTTTAGTATAATATTTTCTTTCTCTCTTCAATAATCTATAAACATATCCCTGTTGTAAATCAGAATCCCATCTATACACAAGTATATTCTGGATCCTCTATACTCCTTAGATGTTTCTACTTTAATAGTGCATTATATTTATTCCTAAAACTTTGTAGCATGTATCTTTTTACCTGGTATTGTTAAGTTTTCCAGCTTAGCTCCTTTATTTAGGAAAAAAAAAAAAACTTAGCTATTTAGTTCCATTCAAATTTCTTATAAGCTTACCACAAAGTTCTACCATAGATTGTGAAGTTGTATATATTTCTGAATTGATAACTTAATTTGGTGAGAAACTACTTGTTATAACATGATATTGTCTTATTTTTGAATTCTGATTATATGTTGTCATATAATCCAATATTTTGAAAAATTAATAGAGATTTCAAATGTAGTGTATGAGCATCCAGTGCTTACATTGGAAAAGAAGGTCTCAAATAAATGATATAGACCTACACATTAAGAAGCTATAAAGAAAGGAACAAGTTAAACTCAACAAAACCAGAAGGAAATAAATGAGAAAGAGCAGAAACCAAGGCAATTAAAATCAGAGAAAATCTTTTGAAAGTTAATGAAACATTGACTTAATTCTTTTAATTGATAAAATAGTAATAGAATGACCAAGGGAAAGAGAAAGAAGATATATATTATCAATCTCAAAAATGAAACCAGGAACATCACTGAAAATCCTACAGACATTATCAGGATAACAACAGAATATTAAACATGACTTAATGCTCATAAATTTAAGACTTATGTGAAATGGACAGAATTCTTGAAAGACACAATCTGTCAATGATTATTTTAAAAATTATATAATCTGAATATTCCTATATCTATTTTATGAATTTGTATTTAGATGTCTTCCAAATAAGAAACTTATGCCCAGATGCTCATCTCCCAAACACTTAAGAAATAATACCAATTCTAGATAAACTCTTTTATAAAAAAAAAGACATAACACTTTTTATGATACCAGCATTTCCCTAATACCAAAACTAAAAAAAAAGATATTTCAAGAAAATTAGAGACCGATATTTTAAATTAATATAAATGTACAAATCCTCAACAAAATATTTATAATAATTCCAACAATTTGTTAAAAGGATAAGACATCACATCCTGAGATTATACCAATATTGCAAGGTTGGTTTAACATTTAAAAATCAATTAAGATAATCAACACACTAAAAAAGAATAACGATGTTAATATCTCCACAGATGCAAAAAGTGCATTTGGCAAATTTTTACATTCTTACACTCACATGCACACAATTACACAAGCTCTCAGCAAACAGAAAATAAAGTAGAATTTCCTCAGTGTATTAAAGGGCACTTACAATAAGCCTATGTCTAACATATATGATAGAGAAAGAGTGAAATCACCTCTCCACACAGGGAGCAAAATTGTACTGTTCAATATTGTACTAAAGGTCCTAGCCAGGGCAGTGGGGTAAGAAAAATCAACAAAAGTCATATGGATTTGAAGGAAGAAATAAAATTGTCTCTTTTTGCATATTATTTGTCTTTGTAAAAAAAATATCAAAAATCACTAAATTATTATTAGAGCTAATAAATAAATTTAGCAGATTTGTAGGATAAGAAGTAAATATATAAAATTTAATTGGAATTTTTTATCTTTATACTGCATTTTTATAAATTGAACTTTTTAGATTGAAAAAATTTAAAGTACCATTTAAAATAGGGTTAAAATATCAAATACAATAAGCAAGACCTGTGTAGTCAAAACTATAAAGCATAAATAAAAGAAATGAAAGAATATAAATAGAGAGATACATTATTTTCATGCATTGAAATAGTAAATACTGCTATTAAATCAATTCTTCCCAATCTACCTATACTTTCAATACAATTCCCAACAAGAATATTTAGAAATTAGCAATCTGATTCTTAAATTTATATTGAAAGGCAAATTTTCCAGAAGAGAAGAACAAAGTGGGAAGACACATTTCTTTATTTAAGACTCACTATAAACCTGAAGTAATCACAGTGTGGTATCCGCAAAAGGATAGACATAAAACAACTGAACAGAATAGAGTCTAGAGATAGAAATACATATATTTGGCCAATTGATTTTTAACAAAGATGCATAGGCAACTCAATGAAAAACACATAGCCTTTTCAATAAACAGTGCTGAGAAATTCAGACATCCACATAAAAATTAAAGTTTGACTTTATTTATTTTGTTTATGTGTTACTTATATACAAAAATTAATTCAAAATAAATTATAGATCTAAATATAAATTTAAAACTAAAGGAGGAGGAGGGGAGAAAGGAAATGGAGAACAGGGGAAAAAACAGGGGAGAGGGAGAGAAAAGAAGAAAAAGAAGGAGAAAGAGGAAAAGGATCAGAATCAGGTGTAGGAGGAGGAGAAGAAGAAATTATAGGAGAAAATCTATGTGATCTTGCTATGAGCAAATATATCTTAGATGATGTCAAATGCATACTCTATAAAAAATTGATAAATTCAAATCATTTGGTCTTCAAGCAACATTCTTAAGAAATTGAACACATGCCATATATTGAAAGACATATTTGTAAAATATATATCTGGTAGAATATTTGTCTTTAAGATAAATAAAAAACCCTAAAATGCTCAATACAGAGAAAAGGAACAACCAAATATTTTTCTTTATTTTTTTTCTTTTTCCTTTGTAATTCCAGTTAACATACAGTGTAATATTAATTTCAGGTGTATAATATACTGATTCAGTACTTCCATACATCATGCAGGGGTCATCACAATAAATGCACTCCTTAATCCCCATCACCTACTTCACCCATTCCCCCCCCACACCTCCCCTCTGCTAACCATCAGTTTGTTCTCTATAATTAAGAGTCAGTCTCCTGATTTGTCTCTTTCTCTCTTTTGCCCCATTTGCTTATTTGTTTTGTTTCTTAAATTCCACATATGAGAGAAATCATATGGTATTTGCCTTTCTCTGGCTTATTTCACTTAGCATTGTACTCTCTAGTTCCATCCATGTTGTTGCAAATGGCAAGATTTCATTCTTTTTTATGGCTGAATAATATTCCAGTTTGTGTGTGTGTGTGTGTGTGTGTGTGTGTGTGTGTGTACATCTTTATCCATTCATCAATCCATGGATACTTGGTCCGCTTCCATATCTTGGCTGTTGTAAACCAATTTTTTTTTAAAGATTTATTTATTTATTTTAGAGAGAGAGAGCATGTGCATGAGTGTGAGGGAGAGACAGAGGGAGAGGAAGAGAAGCAGGATCCCCCACCCTGAGTGTGGAGCCCAACACAGTGACACGGGGCTAGATGTCACAACCCTGATATCATGACCTGAGCTGAGATCAAGAGTTGGATGCTTTAATTGACTGAGCCACCCAGGCATCCTGTAAACCAAATCTTTAAAATTGACAAAAAAATGATTAGATACATCACCAAAGGAATTATATCGGTGGCAAATAAGCATATATAAAGAAATGGTGTCATTAGTCATTGGGGATATGCAAATTGAAACCACAATGAGATACCACTACACATTTATTACAATGTTTCAAAACCAAATTAAAATAGCAATAATAGTAGTAGTAGTAGTAGTAACAGTAGTAGTAGTAGTAGTAAACCACATGCTGGTGAGGATGCACAAAAACTGACTCCTCTTGCATTGCTGGTAGACATGCCAAATGGTACAGTCACTAAGAGGTTGCTAGTTTCTTAAAAATGTAATCATAAACTTGCCATGCTAATCCCAATCCTAAATATTGTCCAGGCGAAATGAAAATTTATGTTGCTACAAAACCTTGTATATTAATATCTATAGAGGTTTGATTAAGTACCATCAAAACTGGAAACTGGGGTGCCTGGGTGGCTCAGTTGGTTAAGCGTCTGCGTTCAGCTCAGGCCATTATCTCAGGGTCCTGGGATCAAGCCCTGCATCAGGTTCCCTGCTCAGCAGGGAGCCTGCTTCTCCCTCTCCCTCTGCTGTTCCCCGTACTTGTGCTCTCTTTCTCTGTCAAATAAATAAATAAATAAAATATATATTAAAAAAAACCCTGGAAACAGTTTTATTTCAATCTACTGCAAAATTCTTATTACCCAAATTTGAGAACTGATATGATGTTACCCTTTCATCTTTACTTGGAATTGGTATGATTTTTCTGATTTTCTAGTCTTTAATAGATATGGGATAGACAATGACTCAAGTGAGTGAAGAAAAAATGAAAGAAAATGACTCATAACTAAAGAATTCTTTTAAAGTATATCTATTAGTTTGTCTTTGTTTTTTAGTTTTTTCTCCTTAGGCTGACATTCATCTGCTCTTGATCTCACACATACACACACACACACACACACACACGCATATACTGTAGCTACACTACAAATACATATACCTGACCTCTCTCTCTTCATTTTGTCACAGCTTTTGAATCCTATCTAGGTTGGATTTTTGTGCCTGAATATCTGAGGATATATTTTTATATCTAAACAAAATATTGTCAATTGGCTATTAGGTTGTGGTATGGCTTTGAGCCCAGAAAAATGTTTTGAATAGAAAGACTGGGTTGAAGTTTCATTTCTGAATTTATCCATATAACCTTATTATGTAGGGATATAAATACAATTAAGTAAGAAGATGAATTCAAGGACACTTTATTAAATATTGTACTATTAGCAGTATTATTAATGGGGACTTTTGTAACATTGCATATATAATGAATACATTTAAATTTATCTTTCAACTTTATCTTTCAACCTTACCTTTCTAATACCACAAGAAAATAGTTTTGTTAATATCTACATTCAGAAAAAATCTACATTCAGAAAATATATTTTATGTGACAGATTTGTGACAGGCAAACTAGGAACTGAAACAATATGTGTTTAACATGCGGATAATATGACATCTTTGGATTTTGATAGAAATACAGAAAATATACCAAGACCCAGTGTTTAGAAATCTTTTATTTACCTGAAAGAAAATTTATTCACAACATAATTTCAATGACTTAAGCATACAGCTATTCCTAAATGCTTTTATAAAAAACTTTTTATTTTAGGAATGCCTGGGTGGCTCAGTCAGTTAAGTGTCTGCCTTTGGCTCAGGTCGTGATCCCAGGGTCCTGGGATCAAGTTCCGCATTGGGCTCCTAGCTCGGGAGCCTGCTTCTCCCTCTGCCTGCCGCTCCCCCTGCTTGTGCTCTCTCTCTCTCTCAGACAATTAAATAAATAAAATCTTAAAAAATAAATTTAAAAAATTAAAAAAATAAATAAAAGTTTTTATTTTAATTCCAGTTAGTTAGCATACAGTGTAATATTAGTTTCAGGTGTACAATATAGTGATTCAACACTTTATACAACACCTGATGCTCATCACAACGAGGGCATTCCTTAATCCCCTTCCCCTTTTTCACCCATTCCCCCCACCCACCTCCCCTCTGGTAACCATCAGTTTGTTCTCTAGAGTTAAGAATCTGTTTTTTGGTCTCTCTTTCTCTCTTTTTTTCCCTTTGCTCATTTGCCTTCTGTCCTATATTTTGTTGCCATAAATTCCATACACCACAAGCAAGCATTTTAGTATCCTTTTACTTCTAAACTCTTGGGTAGATTTTCTTTTTCTTCTTTTTTTTAATTTTATTAGGTTAATCACCATACATTACATCATTAGTTTTTGATGTAGTGTTCCATGATTCATTGTTTGCTTATAACTGGACCTTACATGATACAGAGTTTAAAGATTCCTTCTATTTACACAGCACAGCCTAATCAGCCCTTTTACCTGCTTCTTTCAAAGGACACAGTCTAATATTTTGACTTTGTATTTTAATACTCCACTGCTAAAATATAAGCAAGGGAAGGGCACTCCAAGAATTCCCAAAGAACATAATTTCTCTCTAAATCTGGGAGAAAATCTGTTCTATAGCACTGCAGCCAAGCCATCCCATGGCAATGGCTGGGGTGGTAGCTACCGGGCAATTTTATAGCCACAGCATTATTGAGTAAACCCTTCCTAGTATGTCATATAGACTCAATAGTTTGAACCCCCTTTCTTCTGCACACCAAAAGCTATCACCTTCAGTTAATAATGCCCTTATCTCTGATCATAACCCCTATCAGTTCTTCTCCTTAGTGATATCATGAGTTGGGGCAAAGTGGAATTGAGACATATTTGAAGGTGTAGGATCTAAAATGTGAGCCAGTGGCCAAAGATTATGTCGTGGGGTGCAAAATTTAATTTTCCCTCCATGTGGACAAAAATTGGCATATTTACCAAGGGAATTTATTGACTACACTGTTTTTATCAAATAATATTATAAGACAGGAACAGCACCTGGAAGTTTCATAATTCTCATTAGCTTAAGGGGTCTTCTTTTACTAATAGCAGTAAAGATAAAGAATTTAAAACCATATTATGAATTTCTAATTACTTGAAAGAGTATTCAAGTATTCAACAAATGCTTTTTAAATTTTATTTATTTATTTTTTTTATGTTATGTTAATCACCATACATTACATCATTAGTTTATTTATTTATTTATTTATTTATTTTTATTATTATGTTAATCACCATACATCATTAGTTTTTGATGTAGTGTTCCATGATTCATTGTTTGTGTATAACACCCAGTGCTTCATTCAGTATGTGCCCTCTTTAATACCCATCACCAGGCTAACCCATCCCCCACCCCCCCAGAACCCTCAGTTTGTTTCTCAGAGTCCATAGTCTCTCGTGGTTTTTCTTCCCCTCCGAATTCTCCCCCTTCATTTTTCCCTTCTTCCTATCTTCTTTTTTTTAACATAATGTATTATTTGTTTCAGAGATACAGGTCTGTGATTCAACAGTCCTACACAATTCACAGCACTCACCATAGCACATACCCTCCCCAATGTCTATTACCCGGCCACCCCATCCCTCCCACCCCCCACCACTCCAGCAACCCTCAGTTTGTTTCCTGAGATTAAGAATCCCTTATATCAGTGAGGTCATATGATACATGTCTTTCTCTGATTGACTTATTTCGCTCAGCGTAATACCCTCCAGTTCCATCCACGTCGTTGCAAAAGGCAAGATTTCATTCCTTTTGATGGCTGCATAATATTCCATTGTATATATATACCACTTCTTCTTTATACATTCATCTGTCAATGGGCATCTTGGCTCTTTCCATAGTTTGGCTATTGTGGACATTGCTGCTATAAACATCGGGGTGCACGTACCCCTTTGGATCTCTACATTTGTATCTTTGGGGTAAATACCCAGTAGTGTAATTGCTGGGTCATAGGGTAGCTCTATTTTCAACTTTTTGAGGAACCTCCATACTCTTTTCCAGAGTGGCTACACCAGCTTGCATTCCCACCAACAGTGTAGGAGGGCTCCCCTTTCTCCACATCCCTGCCAATATCTGTCGTTTCTTGACTTGTTAATTTTAGCCATTCTGACTGGTGTGAGGTGGTATCTCATTGAGGTTTTGATTTTGATTTCCCTGATGCCGAGCGATGTTGAGCACTAAGAACAAGTGATCTAATCAAGAAATGGGCAGAAAACATGAACAGACATTTTTCCAAAGAAGACATCCAAATCGCCAACAGACACATGAAAAACAAATGCTTTTTTAAAAAGAAATACATATATTTAAAATGAACTATTGTCATAAATATTTAGAGTATGCAGTTACACTTTTTTAATGTCAGTGGTTGATATTATTTCCCACTAAGACTGCCTCATTTTGTTTCTTATGCTGTCCTACTTACTTGGCAATGACGTCACTCATGATTGGATTAGTGGCTTGAAGCCACAGAATTTAAATTATTTGAATTAAATCCTGTGATTGCATTTGTTCTCCTGGCCATTGAGTTTTATTACCACAGGAACGGTCTTGGAAATTTTTTTCTATTTGACTAAGTGTTGAGTGTGGAAGAATATTACAAAAATACCCATAGATGCAACAGGGGAGAAATAAAGATAAATACTACATAGCAGAAGGGCAAATAGATTATGCTCATAGTTCACTGACATAATGTATATTTTATTAGATAAAATATGATTGAAATATATTTCCTAAGCAATATTTGTTCTCCTTTTCTCATCATGACTGATTACAAATGAAAGAAAAATATCATAAAATGTGGTGACCGGAGGTAACTTAAATTTATTTGGGATTTTTAAAAAAAATATTCTAGGAACTTTTAAAGTAGTATTCGGTAGGTTCTCAGAGAATTATATTGAATGCAAAGCATTTCTCAACCTGATAAATAGCATCTATGAAAAATCTGCATCCAATATCATACTCAGTGTTATAGTGAATCAATAGTAAAAGATTTCATAATCTTAAAATTTCATAATCTTAAAACCAGCAATATTTAATTGTTATCATGGGGAAAAGAAGCATTTTGAGAAACAAGGAAAAGGAACAGACAAAGTCAAATAACCAAGGTTCACCTTTCTAAAAGGCCAAAGTAGAAGAGTTATGTCAAGGAAAAATGGTTGAAAAGGCTTCAGATATTCCAGGGAGTTTAATTAAGGACTTAAAAGAGTCCACTGTGTTTGTCAGTGAGACTGTCATTGGTAATAACACCCACAAGAGTTTTGGTAGACAAAGCAAACAGAAGAATAATTGCCACAAACCGAGAAGTAAATGAAAAATATCCAAAGAATGTAAGGTGTATTCTTCTGGATATCTTGATCAAAGGAGATCTATAGAGTGATAGAGTGAAACATGAGCTTTGAAACTGATTTTTAAGATGGGTGGTTTGATGTAGCTAAGTATATGACACAAAAAAAGATAATTTTATGCCTGATAGACTGTTTTCTATAAAAAGTAGGATATACATTCATCTGCTAAATCAAGGTGGTCTACAATGGTTTTAAGGACTTAAAGAGAATGTTATATATTTAAAAATTATTTTTAACCCAATTCATTCATTCTGATGTTTAATTCTCAGAACCTTTATGTGCTCTGATTTGTTTGCACTATATTGATTTATTTAAAGAGTTACAAACATACAATAACATGCATCAGATTAAAAGTTCTGAGGAAAATCTATTATTGTTGAAATTAGAAAAGCAATTTTTAAATAAGAATGAATAACCTTATTATATTTCTTATAGGTGAAGTTTTGGGGAGATGGAAGAATTGAATTAGAAACATCAATCACTACAAAAGTATTTCTGTGATAAATCAGTTTAGATTTTCATTTCTAGAACTGCTAGCCATGAAGAATGGTCAGAAATCATTCATTTTGTGTAATCATTCATCAGTGACACAATATCTATGTTTGATGAAATTTAAAAATCTCTTGCTTCCTGATTGAAAATATACCCTAAGACATGTTGAAAGATGTCATTATTGTATTCTGATAAAGCTTTAGCAAAGTGCAAAAGGAAGAAAAGAGAGAATAGGCTAAGTATCTCTTCTCAGAGTAAATTTTAGTTTTGTATCCTTATTTTTTATCTGAAAAGAATATATATCGAAGGAAATATATATACATCAAATATATTTTGAGAATATATTTTGTAGGGTAATGAGATAAGGGTGTCTTCAGACTTATTTATTGCCAATAAATCTCCTAAGTGGATTTACCAGTCTGTACTCCTATGAGCTTTTTAAATGTTCCACTTATACCACATCCTTGTCAATATTTATTATGGCCTGATTTTTAATATTTTATTTAACCATATATGGCGGGTATAAATTATACTGCATTAGGACAGCAATTTGCATTTTGGACACATAATGATATTTAACATCTTTTCAAATTATTATTGGTAATTTGTGTTACCTCTTTTGTGAAAGGCTTGTTCATGTATCACATCCATTTTGGTATTGCTTGATCTATAGCTTTTATTGACTTATAAAACTTTGTTATATCATCTGGATATTAATGTGGCGCAATTATGTTTTCCCAATATATAACTTATCTTTTAATTTTTATGGTGTACTTTGATAAAGATAGATGTTTAATTTTTATATAGAATTCAGAAAGGTTTTCCTTTTAGGCAGTGGGCTTGAAAACTGCTTGCAAATTAGTATTGCAAAGGAATTTTTAAAAAATACTCTGTAGGCCCCAGCCCAGAGAAATATCTTTAAAGGTTTATCTATTTTATTAGTCTTTCCAATACAAAATGTTTTGCTTTATTGATTCTCTATATTAGAAAATATACCTCATTTAATTGACTTCTGTTCTCAGGTTATCTTCTTACTACTACTTTCTTCATATTTTCTTGTTCTTTTCCAGGATTGAGTTGGTTGTTTAATTCATTGAATTTTAGCTTCTTTTTTAAGCTACTATAATCATTTGAAGGTATCACTGGACTCTACATATGTAAGGTATGCTTATCCCACAATTATTGATACATTATATTTGATTAATTGTCAAATAGAGGTATTTTTAAAGTTTAATTATATATTCCTTTATCCATTAGTAATTAAGTTTGCTTTTAATTATTAAGTATACGAATCATTTGAGACACACCACTAATTCTTAAATGTATGCATGGTTTTAGGTATTTTTGTTTGCTTTTTATTTTCGGACTCAACTGCAATTTAACCATTAATGCTTTTTTTTCCCTTTTTTTAAAATTTGATGAAGGCCAAAACATCAGCTTCATTGTTATAGCATTAATTTAGGATATAGTTTGGTGAGAAAGCCACATAAGTCAATTAGCAGCACCCCAGACTATAATAAATTATGTACATATTCACGTTAACCCTGTGAAAAGCAAGCACACAGTGTATGCTGTCACTGGATAGACTGGTTCCTCAGAGAAAGAAAAATGATGGAGTTGAACCAAGCATGCTATCTTCCTATATTTCTCAAACTGGCCTGCCACTCCACACCCTATTAAGGTCCCTTGACAGAAAGGAATTAGCAGCATCTGAGAAGAAAAGCTACCTAATAATTTTGTCTAAATTTTGCTCTTGACTCATTGGGCATAACCTTCACAACCAAGGATGTGACTCTACCTTTTCAGGGTTAAGTCCAGCAGTCTAGGAAACCAGCCCAACTTGCACATTCATACACTTCAATATTCCTCACTCCTCTCATAGGCATCCTTCTGAAGCTAGGAATAGGAATTTAGATGCTGCCCTATAAAACTCAAATGTGAGTCAGAACAGCATATTCATTAACTCAAATGCAAACCATGCGTACTTTCCGCAATATAAATGTAAGCCCATTTCTATTTTTTATGCCAAATTATGTACAGACACATTGTCCATAATAACATATGCGACATTCTGCAATAAGGTTGTAAGACATACAAACAAAGGCTTAAAGGCACTCCAATAATAAAAGGGTGAGAAGAGAAAGATTTTGAAAATGTGCTCCTAATACCAACTTTTCAAGAAGAAATTAAAACCAAAAATAAATCCCCCTGAGTTTAACTGCAAGATACCAATGTTCAAAGAATTAAAATCCTATTTTTTTGTCATTATGAGTTCACAGTCTAAAATCCTTACTTAATTTCAAAATATTTCTTCAAATTATTCCTATTCTCAGTGTTAATCAGATGTATTCTCAATGCCTAGGTCAGTTTGTGATTTTTAGCAACTTCAGAAGAGGTTGTTTCTTCACTGAAATGATTGCTATTATTTCAAAGTCTTGGGTGCAGAATGCCAATTTTCTGAAATACCTTAAGTTTTCCAAAAGTTATTGAGCTGTCCCCTTTATAGCTTTACCTCTCCTCCCACCTTACTTCCCCTTCTCTTTTTTTTTTATTTTCTTTCCTTCTTTGTCATTTCCTTTCTTTTTCCATCTATCTTTCCTTTTTTTTTTAAGAGAGAGAAAACATGCATGAGCTGAGGGGGGTGCTGGGGAGGGGCAGAGGGAGAGGGAGCGAGAGAGAATCTTAAGCAGGCTCCACGCCCAGAGCAGAGCCCCACGCAGGGCTTGATCCCAGACCCTGAGATCATGACCTGAGCCAAAATCAAGAGTTCAAATGCTTAACCATCTGAGCGACCCAGGCACCCTTCTCTATCCTTCCTTTTTCTTTTGTTCCCTTCCATTCCTCCCTTTCTCATATTCTTCTCCTTTTCCTTACTTTCCTATCAAAGTCACTGAGGACATAGAGAGTATGCAGACAGTTGAAGCATGGGTCAGTAGTTCTGGAGGCCAAGGGGTGGCTGGTAGAAAAAATAGTATAGTTGGAATTCAAATTGAAATACATTATAAACTTCAAATAAAATGATTCATTATTTGATAGTCTTTAAATAGATCAGAAGTAAAATCTTGGCCCTTTTTCATCCATCTTCCCCGCTGCTGCCAGAGGGACTATTTTAAAATGTATAATTAAAATGTTATTCTGACTCAAATACAGTATTACTTGCTCTAAGTCCTGCCTTGTGCCACTGCTAAGCTACCCTTATCCCACCAGATGGAAGATGGAAGACGGAAGATATCAGAATCTTTTGTGATAATACATGCCTCTATTATCTTTGCTTAATATTATATGACAATATTTGCTTACATATTTTCCTCTATACAGACAATTTTGAGTTAGTATTTTTATGTGCCTCTTATAGAATTAGTACTGCCTAATATATGAAAGTGTATATATCTTAGTTCTACGGTAACTCAGTAATCTAAAATCTTTGATTAATTTTCTAACTGTATAAGGGAGTTAACCTACACTTTAAATGGTGCCTTAGAATGGACACAACATGAGTCAGTGACTCATTTTAGGATACATAATATTCAACTTATCTGTGGATTAGTCAGTCAGTTTGGAGCATCCTCATGTCATTGGTTCTGTGACAAGGAATGGAATCTTTAATCTGTTTTCAGAAATGCCATTGACAGGATAAAGTTAAATCTTAAAACACCAGGTTTGCTTGTCATTTTGACATTTTACTTTATCGTAGGACAACTTTTCTTCTACTCAAGGAATAGCATTAGCCACTAAGTAGGAATTTCTTTCCTACTCTGATACTTCAAATAACTAAGAGATGATGGGAATTAGGTTATAATAGTGTCTATTATTGATCACATGGCTTGTGCCAGATAGATAGATAGATAGATGATGGATAGATAAATGAATAGACAGATGGATAGATATATTTAGATATGCATATGTATACATTGTCTATTATATATGTTATTTATATATAAAACCTCTTTTCATGCTCATAAGAACTTTTTTTTTTTTTTTTTAATTTTCATAAGAACTTTTTGAGAGAGGTAATACTATCACTGCTTTATAAATGAGGAAGCAGAGGTACACAGAAGTCATTAAACCTAGTAAGTTGTGGCTCTTGGATGCAAGCCCAAGACTGCCTTCAAAACACAATGACTGAAATATAAATAATGCTATAGCACAACTCTTTGTGGGGAAAAAGAGAAAAAAAAACTAAAAAAAAAAAAAACAAAACATAAAAAACACCAAAACCTTGTCATGATAGGATAAAATGCTATAAAGGGGAAATTGACTTAAATCCTATCTTAGGACTTTTAATTAGATGCAGATATTTGAGAAAGTCTATTATTCTATCAATAGTACACTTAAACAAACAAATGATACAACTTCTAGCAAAACATTCCTTATTGGATGCATAAATTTCAACCTCGTTTAAATCATTACTGTTTTATTTAAAAAAAAAAAAACTGAGTCAACTTAGAAGTGAACACATCTAAGTAGTGGTGGTTAGGAATTGGTAGTAGAGATGGCACTGGATTGAAATAATTATTTAACAAAATTTTCAATAATTACTTTTTTCTCTTTAACCTAAAGACAGAATATTTGTTTTGTCCTGGAATGCTACCTAAATATGTATTTTTTTTTTTTTACTATAGGCCATTCATCCTAAGAGAAGGCATTTTAGGACACTAGTACATTGGATTATTTTGCATGTATGTGCATATGATTATAGGAATTTGGAATAATAATAAGAAGCTGAAAAAAATGAAAGCTCTGGATTATTCAGAAAATTCCATTCTCAAAATAACCCTTTTTGTAGATTTTATAATGAACAGATATTAAAAACATTTCAGGCAGATGGAGAACCAGTATTAACACTTCTGTAAAATATATAATAATCATAAAATATTCTGAGAAACTTTCATAATCTAAAAATAAAATTTCCTCTATAAATAAGTAGTCTTGAGAATTCCATCAATCAGAAATTATGATCTCAATTTCCTAAGTGTTATAAGAGTCAATAAATAACCTAATTACAAACAAAAATAAAATATACCAAAATGTCTGCAGTAAGTTGTAAACATAACATAATTAAACACTATATACACATATAATTGAATTCCAGCTTTTGAAATTTCAAAATTAATGAAAAATGTTTCTGTGTCTAATAAAAAGGTGAAAATGTGTTATTAGTGGCCCTGTAGGTCCCAATTACTTAGAGTAAATCTGAAGTTTTAGAATCTGAAAGTAATAGGTGAAGCCTTGTACAATTGTTATAGTCAAAAATTTTTGACTTTCAAAAATAGCATTTCCATATGGTACAAACTAGTAGAATCTGAAGTATCAAAAAGAACCTCAGGTAGTTCCAAATAGGGGTTTCCACTGCATCTGCAGTTACTTCCTCTACTGAAGTCTTGAACTCCTCAAAATCATCCATGCAGGTTGGAATCAACTTCTTCCAACCCTGTTCATGTTGATATTTGGACTTCTTTACATAAATCACAAATGTTCCTAATAGCATCTAGGGTGATGAATCCTTTCTAGAAGGTTTTCAGTTTACTTTGCTTAAATCCATCAGAGGAATCATTATATATGGAAGCAATAGCCTTAAGAAATGTGTCTCTTAAATAATACTTGAAAGTGGAAATGACTCCTTGATCCATGGGCTACAGAATGGATGTTGTGTTAGCAGACATGAAAACTACATTGATCTCATTGTATATTTCCATCAGAGCTCTTGAGTGACCAGGTGCATTATGAATGAGCATTAATATTTTAAACAGTACTTTTTTTACTGAATCTGACAGTATGTCTCAATAGTGGGCTTAAAATATTCAGTAAACCATGTTGTAAACAGATGTGCTTTCATTCAAGCTTTCTTCCATTTCTAGAGCACATCTAGAGATACAGATTTCTGCATCTAGAGATGTTGTTCCAATGTAGAGTAGATTTAGCATAATTCTTAAAGGCTCTAGGACTTTCTGAATGGTAAATAAGCATTGGCTTCAACTGAAAGTCACCAGTTTAGGGGCATTAGCCCCTAATTTGAGAGTCAGCCTGTCTTTGAAGCTTTGAAGCCAGGAACTGACTTCTCTCTGGATATGAAAGTCTGAGATGCCATCTTCTTCCAATAGATTGTCTACATTGAAAATCTGTTATTTAGTGTAGCCACCTTCATGAATTATTTTAGCTAGGTCTTCTGGGGAACTTGTTGCAGCTTCTACATCAGCACTTGCTGCTTCACCTTGCACTTTATGTTACCGAGACGGCTTCTTTCCTTAAACCTCATGAACCAACTTCTGCTAGTTTCAACCTTTTCTTGTATAGCTTCCTCACCTCTCTCAGCCTTCATAGAATTGAAGGGAGTTGGGGCCTCGCCCTGGATTAGGTTTAAGGGAATATTGTGGCTGGTTTGATCTGTCCAGAGCTCTCAAACTTTATCCATATCAGCAATAAAGCTGTTTCATGAATATTCTTACCAGTTGTGTGTTTACTGGAGTAACACTTTTTAATTTCCTTCTAGAACTTTTCCTTTGTATTCATAACTTGGCTACTTGTTTGGCATAAGATGCCTAGCTTTCAGCCTATCTTGGTTTTCAACATGTCCTCCTCACTAGGCTTAATCACGTCTAGCTTTTGGGTTAAAGTAGATATGTGCAACTCTTCATTTTAATTGAACACTTAGAGACCATATAGGGTTATTAATTGGTCTAATTCAAATATTATTAATATGTCCCAGAGAAAAAAGAGGCTAAGGAGACAGAGAGAGATGGGGAAGGGAACTGATGACCAGTGGAGCAGTTAGAACACACGCAACACACATACAACCTTTATGGATTAAGTTTGCTGTCTTATGGGCATGGGTCATGGTGCATCAAAACAATTACAATAGTAATATCAAAGATCACTGATCACCATAACAAATATAATAATAATGAAAAAGTTTGAAATATTGTGAGAATTACCAATGACACAAAGACATGAAGTGAGCAAATGTTGTTGGAAAATGGCCCTGATAGACTTGCTTTGTTGCAGGGTCGCCAAGAAGCCTTCAATTTGTAAAATCTGCAGTATCTGTGAAGCATGATAAAGTGAAACACAATAAGATGAGGTGTGCCTATAGTTATGTCATCTGCTCTTTGGTAGACATCTGAGGAGTAGGGAAGGAGAAATGGGTGATAAACATAATTTTCTAGATACTCTTTAATCAAGCTCTCCAGCAATCTTGTTGTCGCTTTACACCATATTCCTGCCTTCTGTAATAACTGTTGCTTTCAGATCCTTGTCATTGCTCAAGTTCTATGAAGTTTCATCAGCTCATTTCAATAAATATCTTCCCTAGGAGGAAGTTTTATCTTAGCATTCTGCAATATACTGCAATTATCACTCATCTACCTACTATCTCCCCAAAATAGACTGAAAATTAGAATCACTTTTTATATAATCATTTATTGAGGTATATAAGTTAAATACATTAAAATGCACACATTCAAGGGTATAGTTTGATAACTTTTGAAAATATATATAGTCATGTAACTACAACTGGCTTGTATACATTATATATATATAAGTGTGTATATATACACTTATATATATATTATAACTTGTATGCTACATAGAATATTTCTATCACACTGAGTGTACCATTGTGGTCAATCACCATGCCCCACCCCAACATAAGCAATCACTGATCAGTTTTATATTATTATTCACTAGTTTTTTCTGTCTTAGAAAATAAAATTCTATAATATGCATTATTTTTAGTCTGTTTATTTAGCAAAGCAGAATGTTTTTGGGAAATATCCATATTTTAAGTATCAGAAGTTCATCAATGAAGCTTAAAAAAATTATAGATCCTTTTAATGCCGTCCAAATAGGCATAGGTACTGGATTATCCTCCTTCACCCTCCCCCCACTCTCTATAAACAATTTCCAAGATCCTAAAAGCAGTAAACATCTGGAGTAATAAGAGGATATATCATATTACCACTTTTCCTTGTTCTTCCTGGATTTGTTCCAAGATGAGTTGAAAGATATAAAAGTTGTCCAACACATTGTATTATTTAATTAATCTGAGTATAATTGATTTATTTCAAAGACATGTATTTAAATATTTATAAAATATATTTTCTGTCACTATGAATTTGTTGTTTTCTTATTCTGACTTATTATTGGAAATTCTACAATGTGTAATACTCTGCACCTGACAAAAAGAACTTGGAAAGGAATCTACTCCGGATTTCAAAATCCAAGTCTTGGCTGTGATGAAGTTTTTTCCAATCAATGACAGAAAACAGTGGGTTAATTTCACATTGGGAACAATTTTAGGGGAACACTAATGGAGTCACTGTCTTTGAAGTGTCAGGTATCGGTAGGGTTTTGTGTACATTGTCCTAGGAAATAGATGACCTGGATTCTAGACCCAGTTCTTCTAATAACTAATAACTAGGTAAAATTGAGAAAACCAGTCAAACTCTGGACCATTAATCATGATCCTCTGGAACTTTTATTTTTTGATCAAACTCATGGCTCAAGAGAGGTTTGTGTAGAGAAGAAATTGAAGGCATTATTATTATTTTTTTTAAAGTAGGCTCCATGCTCAACATGGAGCCCAAGGCAGCTTGAACTCACAATGGTGAGATTGAGACCTGAGCTGAGATCAAGAGTCAGATGCTTAACAGACTGAGCCACTCAAGTGCCCCTTCACGGTATTATTCCTGAAAGAAAAATGGTAATTGGTGAGAAGGAGAAGAAGGCAGATGGAAAATAGAGATCATTTATTAAGTGATAAAAATGTTACAATTTTAAATATAATGAGTATTAACAAAATAGCCTAGAACATACAAGTGATAGGATTTCTTATGTAACCTGGCAGAGTTTTTAGGAAACAAGAATAAAGGGAAATTTTTTTTGAGTTGCACTAAAAATGAACACATAACTGTTACAAATTGATAAGGTTTTAAACTGACTATGCATTTCTGTTTTATCTTTAAAGTAGTTTTTAACCTTAATAATGAAGCCCAATTGGTTTGAATATATAAGGGACTGTATTTGTTGTTCCTTATTTAGCTTCAGTCTGGTAGTATGTTATTCAAATTATAGGCTACAACAATAGGTAGAATTTAGATTGAAGTTAGTAAAAAAGAAAGACTACTCTCTACCTCTAAGATCAATTTTCTAAAATTTGGTATTTTTATGGTTTATAACATACCCAATAATTGAGTGTTAGTTAATGGTGAATTAAGAAAATTATTCTGCAATTTCTTTTTATTTTGAAGATAATTTCTTTTGGTTGGAAGCAGTGAATATTTCCCAGATAAAATTCTTTTCCCCAATAGATAAGAAGAAAGTATCTCACTCTGCTTAAATTGCCATAGGGCCACTTATTTATGTATTGACTTTTACTTTTTTGTTACAGTACTTTGTTTTTTTGTTAGTATATTATGAATAAGTAATGAAATTCAGCTCATAAAACTTACATATAAAGTTATTACTCCTAAGTAGGCTAAATTTGCATTTTTTAATTATTCAGGTTGCTTACAAATGTAAATGACATTTTAAGTATTAAAGATATTGATGTGACTCCAGTGCAATATTTTTTCCAAAGAAAAAATCTCACTTATTTACAGGATAAGAAATGAGGGCTCTTAGAGCATTTGTGGGTGTTTAGAATATAAAGATCTCAAAAATGCATGTGGGGCGCCTGGGTGGCTCAGATGGTTAAGCGTCTGCCTTCGGCTCAGGTCAGGATCCCAGGGTCCTGGGATCGAGTCCCGCATCGGGCTGTCTGCTCCTTGGGAGCCTGCTTCTCCCTCTGCATCTCTCTCTCTCTGTCTCTCATGAATAAATAAATAAAATCTTTAAAAAAAAAATGCATGTGAAAGATTCATCAAGGTTAGCTTATAAGAGATGGATGCATAAACACTTTATAGAGAATCATTTACTTGAATAATTATTGCACTTCTTTAATTCAATAAAATAAAACTCTTTCCCCTCTTGATGACTTTTCCTTAGGAAGACAATTTAGCCATTGAAGGAATATTTGCAGAGCAAGGAAATAGCTCTATTAAAGTAAATTAAAATACTCCTGCTTGTGATGTCTTCGTATCAGATTTAGAATTTAACATCAGTCCAGCTGCACTGTGTTAAGAAAAACTACATAAGGCAAGATTACCTGAGTGAAAACCAGTTAAGAGACTATTACAGTAGTTCAGTTAAGAGAAGATGATAAACTGAACTATGATTATGGCAGTAGATATGGGAAGATATGTCTAGATTAAAGCGATGATCAGGGAGTAAACCTACATGTCTTGCCATATAAGTGAAGAGTAAAATAGGCAGATGTAAGATCAAGATTTCTACTTCTGTAAAAAATACCATTGAAATCTTAATAAGGATTTCATGGAATCTATCTCTAGATGGCTTTTGGTAGTATTTTCATATTTATATAGTGTCTTCCACTCCATTAACACAGGATACCTTTTCCATTTATATGTCTTCTTCCATTTCTTTCACTAATGTCTTATAGCCTTTAGAGTAGGCAAATAACTGAAGAAGAAAGAGATACTTCAAGAATTCAAAACCTTATGTAGTAGAAATAAAAATAGATGTAAAGTAAAATGTAAATCTTCTAATAAAAGCATGGTTGAAGCAATGATCACTGAATCACCTACTGATCACTGAATCAGTGGAAATAATTGTAGCACTGGAGGCAGGGAATCCTATAATGAGAAGTTTACCTTTGACCCTGAGTGTTAAAGATGAACAGCAGTTTGCTTGTTGAGAAAAGTTGAGAACGCATTTTCAAAAGAAAGAACCGCACGTGCAAGAACACAGACTGGGAAAGGACACAGATCAAGGATAAGAGATGTGATTTGGGCTTAGGTTATAAAGAATTGTGAAGCAGGAGCGCCTGGGTGGCTCAATCAGTTAAGTGTCTGCCTTCGGCTCAGGTCACTATTCCAGAGTCCCAGGATGGAGCACCGCCCCCCCCCCCCCCAGGCTCCCTGCTTGGTGGGGAGTCTGCATCTCCCTCTCCCTCAGCTCCTCCCTCTGCTCGTGCTCTCTCTCTCTCACTCATTCTCCCACTCAAATAAATAAATAAATAAAATCTTAAAAAAAAAAAGAATTGTGAAGCCAGCAGAAGAACCATAACACCATCACCAAAATAACGACAATATTAGCATCTAATATGATTATTCCTTTCTTTGTCACCTAATTAATATATGCAATTAACAAAGTGATGATTCCAGTTTTTTGCATGTTTTTTAAAAAAAGTTCCACACTGCATCCAAAATGTAGTACCTTCAAAATATCCAACAGATATTATGTTTTGATCAGCCAGATTGCTGTCCATCATCAACTACCAGTGTAAAATTTAGTACCTTCTTAGATTTTTAAAGAAGGCCAGATATGGGCTTTTCAAATCCTCATTTTCACTATATTATATTAAAGACTGTCATTTATCTTCTAGTTTGAATAATAAATTAAGTCTTCAATCCATTGTTTCCTATTTAGCATGCAACTCAGCAGTTTAAATGTGTTTCTGCAAATTATTTTCAAATCCACTGACAAGAAATAAAGATCAAATCCATAGTTTATGGGTATTAAAAATACATACAAAATATATGTAATAATTAGTTACCAACATATGAAGAAATAGCTCATTAAAGAGCTGCTGGAAAATAACCTGCTCAGAAATAATTCACTTTAATATATTACTGATTTTTAAAATGCTTCCTCTCTCATTCTTTATTAATGGGGATATTTGCATTCAAATAGAGATCATTTGTTTTTAGGAATTCATCTGCTCCCGCTGTTTATTTTCCACCTACTATTCAATCCTTGGTTTACAGCACAAGCATCAGTTGCAGTGAAAATGATTAGGATGTCACTAAAGTTTATGCCTTCAGGTAAGAAATATGGTACATTTTGAGTGCAGTATAACTGGGAAACTAATGTTGTATTCATTTAAATTGTTTCAAATTAAAATAAGAGGACTGAGAAATTTAAAGAAAATGATTCATTGTTTTATCTGAACTGATATATTTCTGTATGGTATATAGCTTTTTGCAACATGCCACCTGTTCTCCAGAAGTATAATCACAATGTGATAGACATGCTAAAATAATTGCCTGAGGAAACCCACGAATTACAGAGCTATGAGATCAACATGTTGACAATACCTTTCTATTGCTCTATTGTACATGTAAATCCCTGTTTATGGGATTGGGAATTACTATTTATTGGAGGTGAATCTAAATTAATCAAGTAATTCTGCACAGTGTTGATATATAGAGACTTCACATATTACCTATTTGTCAGAATGTAGACTATTATACTTCTTGTGTCTGTAATCAGTGGAGATTTAAGTTCATGGAGAGAAGATGTGACTAGAGCTGTGTGTTGCATTGCCTCCCGACAAAGCCAAATGTTAACAGTGTGTTCCATTTCAAGTGCAAAACTACTAATCTAATGAAAATGTTACTGTTCTGGGCAATATGTTCTTAGTGTTATTGTAGAATAGAATGGAAATGCCTGCATTAATATTATCTGGCAAGAAAAATGACAGCTAGAGAACTTAGAATTCTGATCAAGTTCAGAAAAAAAAAAGCAGCAAAACAATATGTTTCTGCTAAGTTGAAGAGAAAGAAAGTACTGTTGGGTGGAAAACATTTGAAATAGGATAGGTTATATAGTAGATAGGGTAGTTCTCCAGCTTTAGATAAGAAGGGTATTTTCAAAGACAAGAAAAAAAAAGGAGTTCTGTTTGCAATCAGTTCTCAAAATTTTGGTAAGAAATTGATTAATGTAAGAAAAAAAATTACTTCAACTCAATCAGAAAATGAAAGGCAGACCCATTCGTTTGGGTTGTACAAGTCACATATTGAGCATTAAATTCTCTCGTGTTCTCTTTCTCTCCCTCTCATGTTCCATCTCTAGCTTAGTCCCCTTTGGTGATAAAATTCCTTACCTTGCCTTACATTAGAAGAATTTATCTGTAAACACACTTCTTTAAATTTTAGGTATACCACAAGAACAGGCAATTTCTCTTCTAAGTTTACTCTTAGAGTAGTATTTTTCCAACTGTAACTTATGACCTCATTGCTGGGTTATAAAATCAAATTAATCGGTCTTGACCAGCACTTCAGGTAATTATACTGTTAAAATAAAATACAAAATAACATATCAGGATATATCACAAACAAGAAGGATAATTATTATACCATGAATATTTTGTTTTGGTTTGTGCATATGAGTGTATATTTTAGAGGGATTATAGTATAGTTTGTATTGTTTTTATTATAGGTCATGGCCAAAATTATGCCCCTCTGATTTTAATAGCCAAATGTTATGGAGATTTGTCTTCCTTGCTCCTGGGGTGTCTGTTTCTTTCTCCCCTTTCTGCACTTGCAACATCCTTCCCTCCTGCAGACAGGTTCATAGGTCTGTTTAGCTCCTTGCAATGTCTCTGTCCTTCCTACCCTCTTCATGTGGCCTTTGTACATTTAACTGTGGAGAGTGTGCTACCAGCTTTTGGGTTGTTTTTTGGGTCACTTACACTGATGTGGGTATTACCTAGTTGTATCCATCAGACAAAGTGAGCTTAGTGTCTTCCAATAATACATACATATTATAAATCTATATATTGTGTACATATACATATATACATATAAACATATAAATGTAGAATTTGGGATTCTAAATTCATATTAGCAGTCTACTTAGGGGAAAATGAGTAGCAATGGGATTGGAAAGGATATAGAGAAGACTTCCACTGATTCTGTTATCCATTATTTCTTTAAAAACAAAGGAAACTAAAAATATGAAATATTAATATTTGACAGAGCTAGGTGCGATTGTACATTGATTATATTATATTTTGTGTTTTTTTGCTTGAAATATTTCATTAAAAATGTTAGAAAATAGGAATTGTACATGTACAATACCCATCACTGGGCTAACCAATCCACCACTTAAATTATGCCCACA
Source organism: Phoca vitulina (assembly GCF_004348235.1). Classification (NCBI taxonomy): domain Eukaryota; kingdom Metazoa; phylum Chordata; class Mammalia; order Carnivora; family Phocidae; genus Phoca; species Phoca vitulina. Next base: position 41,769,685 of record NW_022589706.1, read on the forward strand.
CAATCTTAAATCCTTTTGACTTCAAGAGGGAGCATAGACTCACATCTCAAGGAAAATTTTATTTCTAGGGAGTAAGATACTTGTGACAAATAATAGAAAATTATTCTCTTAGAGAATAGCATAGAAATCAGGGTGACAGCTGAATAACCAACTATTTGTTTTCTAACAGTTTTGGGGATTACACTAGGTATCTATATTTTTAGAGACAGAAAATTTAATGATACTGTGTGTTACTGCCTAGGGAATAATCAGCAGTAGAAGTGATGTATGGAGCACATTTAAGAAGGTGGGCTGTGACTGCAATTAGGTGAAAATAGTTTCATTTCAGGCCAAGTATGAAGATACCAGATAATCATAATCTCTTTTACACATTTCAAGTTTTACACTTGACAATTTGAGTGAGCAGAGTATTAGGGGAAAAAGAATAAATTACTGCATTTACTTACCAGTTTTATTTGTTCCCTTCTTTTCTCTACCAAACTCCAGAGGTGATTATGCACACATGGCAAAGACAAAACATAATGTTATTTGGACAAACATAAAAAGCTAGGGAGGAAAGATTAGAAGAAAGTACTAGTAGATCTAATCTACTATTCCGTGGTTTTATAAACTAAAAGCATATGTGTGAGTGTGCACACACACACACACACACACACACATTATACAACTTTTTACAAAAGCAATTTAACATCATCTCTTCAAAGTGGTCCTCTCTGGTTTTAGTAAAGTAAAAGGCAGGGCAAATAGATGCATCCAAGAACTTCTCTCTAGGATTTTGGATATAATCTTTATCTTTATTAAACATTTATATTTGCCCTATTATATCTGTATGCCTGATCAGTCAATGACAGGAACAATTTTTATCAAACAATTCAGGAATATGTTGGAACATGGCTATGGATTCTTTAATCAATAAATGTTCCACAGTACCAGATGAGTTCTCCCCCTTTGGTAGTATATCTACAGAGCCCTTGGAAATGAGAGTCTTAGAGGAGAAATCTGTTTTTGTTGAGGTTAAAACCTGAATGGTATGCTAAATATTCTGTGAAGTATTTTCTTGGTAGGAGATACTGATCCTGACATCTGAAATCACTCTTTTTAAAACTATTTACCATATGAATCCCATGATCAGCAAAGTTTGAGAACTAGATCTACACCTTCATTCTAAAATTTAAAAAAAAGAAAAATCTTTTTTTTCTAGTAGACAAAATATTTAACTCTTAAAAACTTTATGTAAAAGTGGTTATGTAGAGGTAGTTATAATTCATTTTTAAATATAAAATCACCTGTAACAGAAAAATTGAAGAACTGAAGACCATTGTAAACATTAAATACCTTACAAGACATTTTAAAATATATCAACATATGTGAAACACAAATTCATAATATATGGATAAGTCATAAACTAATATATACATTTTTATCAATTTTTCACTTTGAATAAATTGAGAAAACACACCAAAAACCAGTTATAGTGATTATTTATATTACTATTTGAGATCCATTTTTATTTTGTCTTTGAAAGATTTTTAACTTCATATGGACAAAAGATACATTTCGGCACATGTATAAACATGTTAGAAGATTAGTAGGGGAGAAATTTCTGGGCCTAGGCTTTGGATGCATATTTAGTATGTAGTATTTGTACCCTTAAAACTTTGCCCTAAATCAGAAGTAAGGGTTTTAGGAAGCATCAGTGCTTGTGTATCCATGGGAAAGGATAGAGAAGGTGTTTAAATTAATAAATAATTACTGTACATGGCAATTTTGAATTCCCTTTATGTCTATGAGCAGTGATTGGCTTTTATCACTGACAAAAGAAGAAAGGAAGAAAGAAGAAAGAAAGAAAGAAAGAAAGAAAAAGAAAGAAAGAAAGAGAAGGAAATTTCTCATTTATTCCACTTTTTCCACTGCTTCCATAGGTGATCTCATCCATGCTCATAATAGGTGACTATTCCAAAATACTTATGTCCCACCATTATCTTAATGCCAGAAACTCACATTAGCTGTCTACTTAATATCTCCACTTATCTCTCATAAAAGTCAAAATGAATGTCCAAAATTAAACTCTTAATTCTTAACACACATACACATACCCACACATAGGTAAAGACATACCTATTTATCCCTAAGCCTGTGCCATCTGAGTAAATGACACAACTATCACTTCAGTGCTCAGGCTGGAAACACAGGAGTCCTTTTACCTCATTCTGCAACCTATCAGTATCTTATGTAGATTCTAGCTGAAAACAATGTAGACTTCACAACTGCCTATCCCTATTGCCATGTGCTTAGAAGCAGAAGTCATGATGTCTCTCCATAATAAAGCAATAACTTTCTAACTGATCTCCCATTTATATTCTTTGCCCCCTTCCTTACCTCACTTTTGCCACAGCAGCTAGAATTATTTCATTAAAATATAAATCTGCCTGAGTTACTCCCTGCTTAAAATCCTTAAATGTATGCTGATTGCTCTTGAATCTAGTCTTTGACACTCTGCACTTGATATTGGGCAAAATTTCTGCCTATTTCTCTGTGCTCCAGACTCACTGCTTTTTTTTTTTTTTTTTTAAGATTTTAGAAATGTAAAGCATTTTAGATCCTCAGAGCTTTTGCCTATGCTTTTTTCTTCCCTTGATCTTTCCCATGAGAGCTCCATCTCATGCTCTTGGTCTCCACCACAGTGAAACTTTTTCAGACAGTCTTTTCCTATCAGTCTATCCAACGTAAGTCCTTACATTTTTCTCAAACTATTTCCAGCATTATTTCCCATAATTCATTCATCGCAATTTCTAATTAATTTATGTGTCTGTTCACATGGTTTGTTGATATTATCATCTCTCCAGTAAAATTAATCTTTATAAAGACTAAAGTCATATTTCTTTTATTTATCCCAGTTTCTTTTTTTAACATTTTTATTTTAATTTTATTTTTTTCAATTATTATTTTTTTAAATTTTATTATGTTATGTTAGTCACCATACAATACATCATTAGTTTTTGATGTGGTGATCCATGATCCATTGTTTTCGTATAACACCCAGTGCTCCATGCAGTATGTGCCCTCCTTAATACCCATCACCGGGCTAACCAATCCCCCCTCTCCCCTCCCTTCTAAAACCCTGTTTGTTTCTGAGTCCATAGTCTCTCATGGTTCATCTCTCCCTCCAATCCCCCCCCCCTTCATTTTTCCCTTCCTTCTACTGATGTTCTCCATGCTATTCTTTATGTTCCACAAATAAGTGAAACCCTATGATAATTGACTTTCTCTGCTTGACTTATTTCACTTAGCATAATCTCCTCCAGTCCCATCCATGTTGATGTAAAAGTTGGGTATTCATCCTTTCTGATGGCTGAGTAATATTCCATTGTATATATGGACCACATCTTCTTTATCTATTCATCTGTTGAAGGGCATCTTGGCTCTTTCCACAGTTTGGCTATTGCGGACATTGCTGCTATGAACATTGGGGTGCACATGGCCCTTCTTTTCACTACATCTGTGTCTTTGGGGTAAATACCATGTGTCTTTAGGGTAAATACCCAGGAGTGCAATTGCTGGGTCATTGGGTAGCTCTATTTTTAACTTTTTGAGGAACCTCCACACTGTTTTCCAAAGTGGCAGTACCAACTTGCATTCCCACCAACAGTGTAAGAGGGTTCCCCTTTCTCCACAACCTCTCCAACATTTGTTGTTTCTTTCCCTGTCCATTTTTGCCACTCTAACTGGTGTAAGGTGGTATCTCAATGTGGTTTTGATTTGAATTTCCCTGATGGCTAATGATGATGAACATTTTTTCATGTGTCTGTTAGCCATTTGTATGTCTTCTTCAGAGAAGTGTCTGTTCATCTCTTCTGCCCACTTTTTGACTTGATTATTTGTTTTTTGGGTGTTGAGTGTGAGAAGTTCTTTATAGATCTTGGATACCAGCCCTTTCTCTGTAGTGTCCTTTGCAAATATCTTCTCCCATTCTGTGGGTTGCCTCTTTGTTTTGTTGACTGTTTCCTTTGCTGTGCAGAAGCTTCTTATCTTAATGAAGTCCCAAAAGTTCACTTTTTGCTTTTGTTTCACTAGCTTTTGGAGATGTGTCTTGAAAGAAGTTGCTGTGGCCGATGTCAAAGAGGTTACTGCATATGTTCTCCTCTAGGATTTTGATGGATTCCTGTCTCACATTGAGGTCTTTCATCCATTTTGAGTTTATCTTTGTGTATGGTGTTACAGAATGGTCGAGTTTCATTCTTCTGCATGTGGCTGTCCAATTTTCCCAGCACCATTTATTGAAGAGACTGTCTTTTCCATTGCATGTTTTTTTCTGCTTTGTCAAAGAGTATTTGACCATAGAGTTGAGGGTCCATATCGGGGTTCTCTATTCTGTTCCATTGGCCTATATGTCTGTTTTTGTGCCAGTATCATGCTGTCTTGATGATCATAGCTTTGTAATATAGCTTGAAATCAGGCAACGTGATGCCCCCAGCTTTTTTTTTTTTTTTTTCAACATTTCCTTGGTGATTCGGGGTCTTTTCTGATTCCATACACATTTTAGGATTGTTTGTTCCAGCACTTTGAAAAATGTCATTGGAATTTTGATCGGGATGGCATTGAAGGTATAGATTGCTCTAGGTAGCATAGACATTTTAACAATGTCTATTCTTCGGATCCACGAGCATGGAATATTTTTCCATCTTTTTGTGTCTTCTTCAATTTCTTTCATGAGTGTTCTGTAGTTCCTAGAGTATAAATCCTTTACCTCTTTGGTGAGGTTTATTCTGAGGTATCTTATGGTTTTTGGTGATAATGTAAATGGAATCATTTCTCTAATTTCTCTTTCTACAGTTGCATTGTTAGTGTATAAGAAAGCAACTGATTTCTGTGCATTGATTTTGTATCCTGCCACATTACTGAATTGCTGGATGAGTTCTAGTAATTCGGGGGTGGAGTCTTTTGGGTTTTCCACATAAAGTATCATGTCGTCTGGGAAAAGAGAGAGTTTGACTTCTTCTTTGCCAATTTGAATACCTTTTATTTCTTTTTGTTGTCTGATTGCTGTTGCTAGGACTTCTAGTACTATGTTGAACAATAGTGGCAAGAGTGGGCATCCTTGACGTGTTCCTGATCTTAAGGGAAAGGCTCTCAGCTTTTCCCCATTGAGGATGATATTCGCTGTGGGTTTTTCATAGATGGATTTTATGAACTTGAAGAACCTTCCCTCTATTCCTATACTCTGGAGAGTTTTAATCAGGAAAGGATGTTGTATTTTGTCAAATGCTTTTTCTGCATCAATTGAGAGGACCATATGGTTCTTCTCCCTCCTCTTATTAATGTGTTCTATCACACTGATTGATTTGCAAATGTTGAACCACCCTTGCATCCCGGGGATAAATCCCACTTGGTCGTGGTGGATGATCCTTTTAATGTATTGTTGGATCCTATTAGCTAGGATTTTGTTGAGGATTTTGGAATCCATATTCATCAGGGATATCGGTCTGAAATTCTCCTTTTTGATGAGGTCTTTGCCTAGTTTGGGGATTAAGGTAATGCTGGCCTCATAGAATGAGTTTGGAAGTTTTCCTTCTGTTTCTATTTTTTGAAACAACTTCAGTAGAATATGTATTATTTCTTCTTTGAATGTTTGGTAGAATTCCCCAGGGAATCCATCAGGCCCTGGACTCTTGTTTTTTGGGAGGTTTTTGGTCATTGCTTCAATCTCGTTACTGGTTATTGGCCTATTCAGGTTGTCCATTTCTTCCTGTTTCAGTCTTGGCAGCTTATCGGTTTCCAGGAAGGCCTCCATTTCATCCAGATTGCTCAGTTTATTGGCATATCGTTGTTGATAATAATTTCTAATAATTGTTTCTATTTCCTTGGTGTTAGTCATGATCTCTCCCCTTTCATTCATAATTTTATTAATTTGGGTCCTTTCTCTTTTCTTTTGGATAAGTCTGGCCAGTGGATTATTGATCTTATTTATTCTTTCAAAGAACCAACTTCTAGTTTCGTTGATCTGATCTACTGTGTTTCTGGTTTCTAATTCATTGATCTCTGCTCTAATTTTAATTATTTCTCTTCTAATGCATGGCTTAGGCATCATTTGTTGCTTTTTCTAGTTCTTTAAGGTGTAGAGTTAGTTGGTGAATTCGGGATTTTTCTATTTTTTTGAGTGAGGCTTGGATGACTATGTATTTCCCCCTCAGGACCGCTTTTGCAGTATCCCATAGGTTTTGGACCGATGTGTTTTCATTCTCATTGATTCATGAATTGTTTAAGTTCTTCTTTGATTTCCTGGTTGACCCAAACATTCTTGAGCAGAGTGGTCTTTAGCTTCCAAGTGTGTGAATTTCTGCCAAATTTTTTCTTGTGATTGAGTTCCATTTTTAAAGCATTGTGTTCTGAGAATATGCAGGAAATAATTTCAATCTTTTGGTATCAGTTGAGACCTGATTTGTGACCCAGTATGTGGTCTATTCTGGAGAAAGTTCCACGTGCGCTCGAGAAGAATGAGTATTCTGTTGTTTTAAGGTAGAATGTTCTGTATATATCTATGAGGTTCATCTGGTCCAGTGTATCATTCAAAGCTCTTGTTTCCTTGTTGATTTTCTGCTTAGATGATCTGTCCATTGCTGAGAGTGGAATATTGAGGTCTCCTACAATTAACATATTGTTATCAATATGACTCTTTATTTTGATTAACAGTTGGCTTATGTAAATGGCTGCTCCCATGTTGCGGGCATAGATATTTACAACTGTTAGATCTTCTTGTTGGATAGACCCTTTAAGAATGATATAGTGTCTTTCTGTGTCTCTAACTACAGACTTTAGTTTAAAATCTAATTTGTCTGATATAAGAATTGCTACAGCAGCTTTTTTTTGAGGTCCGTTGGCATGGAAGATGGATCTCTATCCCTTCACTTTCAGTCTGGATGTATCTTTAGGTTCAAAATGAGTCTCTTGTAGACAGCATATGGATGGGTCCTGTCTTTTTATCCAATCTGCAACCCTGTGTTGTTTTATGGGATCATTTAGGCCATTCACGTTGAGAGTGATTATTGAAAGATATGAATTAATTGTCATCATGTTGCCTGTGAAGATGTTGTTTTTATAGATTGTCCCTGTAAATTTCTATTGTAGATCACTCTTGGGGTCTTTCTCCTTTTATAGAACCCCCCTTAATATTTCTTGCAGGGCCAGCTTAGTGGTCACATATTCTTACAGTTTCTGCCAGTCTTGGAAGCTCTGCATCTCTCCATCCATTCTAAATGAGAGCCTTGTCAGATAAAGTATTCTTGGCTGCATGTTCTTCTCATTTTGTACCCTGAATATGTCTTGCCAGGCCTTTCTGGCTTGCCAGGTCTCTGTGGATAGGTCTGACGTTATTCTGATGTTCCTCCCTCTGTACGTAAGGAATCTCTTCCCCCTAACTGCCCTTAAGGTGGTTTCCTTGGTTCTAAGATTTGCAAGTTTTACTATTACATGCCGGGGTGTTGGCCTGTTTTCCTTGATCTTGGGAGAGGCCCTCTCTGCCTCTAGGACGCAAATGTTTGTTTCATTCCCCAGATTAGGGAAGTTCTCAGCTCCGATTTGCTCAAATACATCTTCTGGTCCTCTCTGTCTCTCCACTCCCTCCAGGATTCCAATTATTCTGACATTGGAACACTTCATGGTGTCACTTATTTCTCTGATTCTATTTTCTTGGATTCTGAGTTGTTTTTCCCTGGCCTCCTCTTTTCCCTTTTTATCTATTATATTTTCTTCCAGGTCACTTATTTGTTCTTCTACCTCACTTACCCTAGCTGTTAGATTATCTAGATTGGATTGGATCTCATTGATAGCATTTTTAAGTTCTGCCAATTCAGCTTTCATTTCTGCCCTTAGAAACTCTATGTTGCCATTAATTGATTTCTCCATTCTAGCTATTGTGTTCACAATTGCTAGCTTGAATTCCGTCTCCGACATCTTGGTTATATCTGCATCCATTTGTAAATCTGCGGCATAAGTCATAATCTCTGAGTCTTTTCTAATTTGGGGGTTCCTCCTCCTAGTCATTCTGTTGATGGGTGGTTAAGGGAATGTACAGAATCCAAATTATTGACCAGAACCCAAGCAAGATTTGCCTGTTTTCTAGAGACCTTAGGGTTGCTGGCCTCTTGTTTTCCCCGGCTGTTTTCTGGGGGAGGGGCCTGCCATGCTGTGACTCATGCAACCCTGTTTGGGCAGAGTTGCCCTGCCCCCCTGTGGCGGGGGATGGGCTCAGCAGGAATCAGTCTTTGGGGCTTTTGTTCTCTGGCGTCTTTCCCTGGTGGCTTTCCGCGTCTCTTCTGAGAGTCAGAGCAGAAGAATTTGTTTCCAACCCTCTGCGTCAGAGCAGAGAGACCACAGTCTGTTCTTCAGTGAGCTCTCCAGTCCACCCTGACTTCGTTTCTGTCTGTGCTGCTATAAACTGCAGCGTCCTGGGTTGTGGGTCCCTCCACAGCATTCCCAGTCCTGCCTCCAGGTCGGGGCACGTCTCTGCCCTTTGTGCTTCTAAAACCACCAGACACTCCCAGTTCACATGCGCGACCCTGCCGCTCCGGGTTTCCGGCCCTGGGGCTGCCCTAAAGTCCTTTCCCTACCGCTACTGCTCTGCCAGTCTGTGCCCTGTCCCCAGTGAGTGAGGCTGTCGCTCACCAGCGGTGTAGGATCCCCACAGCCAGGCTCCCTCCCACTGCCATTTATCCTCAGATATCTGCCCGCGGAATCACAGCTCCCTACTTCCTACCTTGAAACCAACCACCCACAATATTCTGTTTGTAGAGATCCAGATCTTCTTACATCTCAGGCTGATTTCGTGGGTGCTCAGAGTAGTCTGGTAGATATTGAGCTCAATCCCAGGGACCAGTTGAAAAAGGGTCCCCTAACTTCTCTGCCATCTTTTCTTCTCCCCTTATCCCAGTTTCTGGCTTGTAACATAGATCCTGGCAACAGAGTAGAGAGATGATCGCTATTTTTTGAATGGATCAATAAGTGTCTTCTTTGATGCATGATTTAATGACTTGCCAATTTGTTAAAAGTTTTAATCGAAAAATATAAAACTTTATTATTGACTCAGGAGAGCCTTATATGCTACATATTATTTATAATTACATGTTGTGTATTAGCATAGCAAATGTGATGTACAAAAAGGGGATTTGAGATGAGTTACTTCAGAGTCAATAAATTTACAGTGGCGTCTATATTTGAAAGTAGAATACATACATATGTGAGTACCTGCGAATTCAGAAGACTAGAACTTGCCTTGTCCTATACATTAATAATTCAATATTTTGCATTCTTATACAGGGCAAACTCTCTACCCACAGAATACTCGGGAATGCAAACTGGCTGTGCTAAGACACAGAGGGGTTCTTCCATGATTAGGCAGCATTTGATTAGAGGTGATTATAACTTGCCTGTTCTTCCTTTTCACTTCCCTCCTACCACTTACTTCCCCAACTCTACTCTCATCAGATACAAATATGGATCAGCCCCAAAGTGTTGGACCACATGGCTGGCAAATAGCAGTAATCAACAGAAGCCTCATTATTGTTTTAGAATCACCTGCCTGCTGAGGTTTAACCAATTAATCTTTCCCCAATAATCAAGAAATTAGTGCAGTTTTTCTTTATCTATGATTTGGGCTTATATTTGTCCTCTGCCCACATCTTCTCATTACTCCCACTGACTGTACCTATTTAATGTTCTACTAAATTTCACTTACATGGACCCCCCCCAGCCCTGCTTCTTTTTCCGATAAACTTTTATAACAGTGGTGAAATTTCACAATGTTATAGACGTGTAGTAGCTTTCACATATGTCCAGGTAAATAACACTTAAACTTACTCATTTCTGTTTCCCTTCACTTCTATACCTACACCTGGATGTAGGTGATTCAGAAAGTTTAGAGATGCATCAAGTATTGGTCTGAGCAAAAGAGAAATCATAACTCAACATATCTTAAGTAAACTCGTAGGGCTAAAATTTCTTATATCAGGAACAGTGTTTTTCAGGTATTGTCTCTAGATTCTTTATCCTAAGAATTAGTTATGCTGAGAACTAAAATTCGCAATTAACCTGATAAGAACAGATATTACACTTGATCTTAAGCTGGAGGCATCACAATTCCAGACTTCAAGTTATATTAGGAAGCTTTAGTGATCAAGACAATATGGTACTGGCACAAAAACAGACACATAGATCAATGAAACAGAATAGAGAACCCAGAAATGGATTCTCAACTATATGGTCAGCTAATCTTCAACAAAGCAAGAAAGAATATCCAATGGAAAAAAAGATAGTTTCTTCAACAAATGGTGTTGGGAAAACTGGACAGCAGCATGCAAAGCAATGAAATTGGACCACTTTCTTTCACCAAATGCAAAAATAAATTCAAAATGGATGAGAGACCTAAACCTGAGACAGGAAACTATCAAAATCCTAGAAGAGAACACATATAGTACTCTCTTTGACATTAGCCATAGCAGCTTCTTACTAGCTACATCTCCAGAGGCAAACAAAAGCAAAAATGAACTATTGGGACTTCATCAAGATAAAAAGCTTCTGCATAGTGAAGGACACAATCAGCAAAACTAAAAGGCAACTTTGGGAATGGGAGAAGATATTTGCAAGTGACATATCTGATAAAGGGTTAGTATCCAAAATCTATAAAGAACTTATCAAACTCAACACCCTAAAAACAAATAACCCAGTTAAAAAATGGGCAGAAGACATGAATAGACATTTTTCCAAAGAAGACATACAGATGACTAACAGACACTTGAAAAGATGCTCAACATCACCAGGGAAATACAAATCAAAACTACAATGAGATATCACCTCACATCTGTCAGAATGACTAAAATTAATGACACAGAAAACAACAGGTGTTAGAGAGGATCTGGAGAAAGGGGAACCCTTACACTGTTGGTGGGAATGCAAACTGATGCAGCCACTCTGGAAAACAGTATAGGTTCCTCAAAAAGTTAATAATAGGGGCGCCTGGGTGGCTTAGATGTTAAGCGTCTGCCTTCAGCTCAGGTCATGATCTCAGGCTCCTGGGATTGAGCCCCGCATCAGGCTCCCTGCTCCGCAGGAAGTCTGCTTCCAGGGAGCCTGCTTCTCCCTCTCACCCTCCCCCTGCTTGTGTTCCTTCTCTCACTTTGTCTCTCTCTGTCAAATGAATAAATAAAATCTTAAAAAAAAAAAAAGTTAAAAATAGAACTACCCTACAATCCAGCAATTGCACTACTAGGTATTTACCCAAAGAACAAAAACATAGTGATAGGAAGGGATACATGCACCCCAATGTTTATAGCAGCATTATCAACAATAGCCAAATTATGGTAAGAGCCCAAATGTCCATTGATTGATGAATGGATAAAGAAGATGTGGTGTTTATATATATAATGGATGTATGTATTCCATAAATATATAATGGAATATTACTCAGCCATAAAAAGAATGAAATCTTGCCATTTGTAAAAACATGGATGGAGCTAGAATGCATTATGCTAACTGAAATCAGTCAGAGAAACAAATACCATACGATTTCACTCATATGCGGAATTTAAGAAATGAAACAGATGAACACAGGGGAAAATAAAAAAAGAGAGAAGAAAACCATAAAAGAGGCTCTTAACTATAGAGAACAAACTGGAGGAGAGGTGGGTGGGGAGATGGGTTCAATTGGTGATGGGTAGTAGGAGTACACTTTTGATGAGCACTGGGTAGGGTGTATAGCTCAGTGGTAGAACATTTGACTGATGAGCACTGGGTGATGTACGGAATTTCTGAATCACTAAATTCTACTCCTGAAACTAATATTACACTATATGTTAACTAAGTGGAATTTAAATAAAAACTTGAAACTACCAAAAAAAAAAAAATAAATGAATGAATAGATAAATACTTGAAACTACAAAAAATAAAATAAGCAATTAAAAATCCAGTGATTTCTATTTGTATAAAATCAGTGATTTCTAAAAAATTAGTGTTTTTATTTATATAAAACTTTGTGAACCAATACTTAGTGAATCAATTGAAGGAAATTTAGGGAGGACTCTGATTTCATTTGTGTTTTAGAGCGGTACTCAAAGTAAATCCTGGTTAAATGAAGTCTTCCATAATAAATATGTTAAAAAAGGTATGAGTCCTCACTTTCCTCTTTACTTGCCAGAAAGTGTTAAAATTTGAAGGAAAAATTTATAGAAAAATTTAAACTAGCAAAAAATATATCTCTGGAGGTATACAGCCCAATTTCATTCCTACACATTAATAATAATACTGATTAGGACATTTTTTATTATAATTAGAAAAAAATCAAATTAGACAAGTATAACTTTATTTTAAATCACAATATATTTGAATTTAACATCTAAAAAAACAGCTTCCCTTTTTTTATTTTTCAAAATCATTTTGATAGAATTTTTTCGTGTAGTTTGTCTTTCATTTCTGTTTTGAGACAGATTTGTAGAATGCTAAAAACAAACTCATAACAATGACAAGCTTATAGTTAACTTTTATTTTTTCTCATGTAAATATTTTCCTAATCAAGGCATGAAACATTCAATGGAATCTCTTCAACCAGTTTGCAATGGTGAAGCTTGATTTTGCCCCTGGCTGAAACTTTCATTCCTTACTAGTGATAGAAATTGATATTTCACTAAACTCAATAGGTTGTCAAGCATATTGTACATCAATGACAATAGGGGCAGTGCATTCTTGTAACATCCTTTACTTGAGAATATATATAGCTATTAATCTTTACTTTTTCTCACTGACATAAATGTAAGGTCTATATAATAAATCGATGGCATTTTGTATCTCTCTTTTGTATTTGATAGTATTTGCTCCTTCCTTAGCTTGCTCCTTTTCTGTTATAGCCAATTTATGTTCAGTTAATGCTTTCTAGTTTATATTCCATTATCGTTACTTTATTAACCAGGGAATGGTTGATGAAGCTGATTTGTTATGTTTAAGCAGCTCTAGTGAGTTCAGAATGTAAATTGTATTTTATTGAGTAACCACTATGTGCCAGGGAGTGCAAATGCCACTTTTGGTGACTTAAATAATTTGAAGCATCTTCTGATTGCATTTTCCAGCTGAATAAATTTATAGTAAACATAGTTAGGAATTTTAAGTCTTTTAGAATTAAACTTATGAGTATTTTAGACTCCAGATAGAGAACAACCATTAGAATGGAAGAGTTATTTCCCAATAAATAATGACTACAACATAAAATATAGTTTACCTGTTTATATTACTCTATATATGCAAAAATGTCATCAATAAAAGGATTGATGCAAGGAAAGAAGAAGGAAGGGAAGGTAGGAAGGAGGGAGGAATGCAGGAAGGCATGAAGGCAGGCAGGCAGGAAGGAAGGGAAAAAAGAAATTATTTTCTATTTTATTTATGTTACATTGGATAAAGTGCTGACGGTAGAGACTTAAGACTTGGATTCAAGTTCAGCTCTTAACATTTCAATTACATTGGACCAAAGAGAATACACAGTCTCTTAGCCTCAGGGTTCTTATCTATAAAATGAGTGTAACAATAACAGTTATGTGAAAGATTTAGCAAAGTTCATAGAACACATATGAAATGAACTTCTAATTATTTCCTAATACTGATTTTTTAAAAATATGTTTTTTAATGATTTATTTATTTATTTTAGAGAGAGAGAGAGAGAGGGAGTGAGTGAGTGGTGGGTAGAGGGAGAAGAAGAGAGAGAGAATATCTGGTAGACTCCCCACTGAGTGTGGAGCCCCAGGCAGGGCTCAATCTCAGGACCCCAAGATCATGACCTGAGCTGAAACCAACAGTTGGACACTTAACTGACTGAGTCTCAGGCAGGTGCCCCTGATGGTTTCTTTTTTAAAGCCATTAACTGTGGTTTTTTGTTTTTGTTTTTTTTTACAAATTCTGATAGCTATGAGCTAAGATCTTATAGAAACAATTTCATAAAATTACTATAACTAACAACTCAAACTCATAAAAGCAATACAATGAATTAATATTTATGTGATTGTGTGCATTTCTAAGGACTTCTTGGCTTATTTTTTTTGTCATGTGCTCCTTTGTTCTTTTAAGAACAATTTGTATAATGTTTGATATACAATCAGACTACAAACATTGTCATCATGATAAGCCCAGGAAATACAGACTTATATGGGCACAAAAACATAATCTAGGATGGATCACATACTACTTCATCTCTTAAAATGCCACATTAAAAAAAGGATGGATATCATAGATGACCAATTTTCTTTTTTCTTTTTTTTAAGATTTTACTTATTTATTTGTCAGAGAGAGAGAGAGAGAGCACAAGCAGAGGGAGAAGCAGACTGCCCCCTGGGCAAGGAGCCTGACATGAGACTCAATCCAGGGACCCTGGGATCATGACCTGACCTGAAGGCAGACTCTCAACTGATTGAGCCACCCAGACATCCCATAGATGACCTATTTTCATTAATCCAGTAAAGTATCAAAGAATAGGCTAACCTCTAGAATCATTATATAGTGAATTGAAACAACCTCCAAGGACACAGACAACAGAAGTTTAGAAGCCTGCTGCACTATCTTCTGGATGGCTTTTCAATTCAGGGAATTATAGAATAGAGCCCATTATATTAGTATTTGAGAAAAGAACAAGGGGCTCCATCATGCTAATGATATCTGTTGAGAGAACAAGATGTAATTGAGAAACATATCAGAAGTTTCTGAGTATTCAGGAACAAAACAATATATCATTTAAAAAATTAAGTAATTGATTAAGTAATTAAATGGATATGCATTTGATTTTCCGTACTAATTTATCCCATTGATAGCCTTCATATGTTTTTGGAATAAATTATAGCAGTCACTTAAGACATAATGCTAGTTTTAATGGTTTATTGGAATAACAGAATTTTTTTTTTTTAATCTCCCTAATCTCACTAAAATGCTGACACATTCAGTAGTATCTAATTTGGCCTTTTGATCATGGCTCCCTGATATTGGCATTGGTACATTTTATTTTTGTTAATGAATCTTTAGATGTATTAAACATCCTGACTAAACTTCTTTGGCTCTGATTATCTCAGAGTTGGAAAGAAGTGCCATGATGATTTCAATTGTTTGAAATTTATAAGAACTAAGCATTTGGCTTGGATGATAAGCCTATTTAATCAATATGCTATACTTTCTTTGTACTTGCTTACCTCAGAATTAATAGAAGCCTGTAAGCATAAGTAGGAAGCCCTCTATTCTACTTATTAACTATTTTATAATCTTCATTTATTTACCTGCAAAATGGACATTCTAGTACCTATTTCTCAGTGTTGTTAAGAAGATTAAATGAAACAACTAATATAAAGTAAATGAGTCTTAATTTTTCATTCTCGTTACCCCTTTTATTGATTTTTTCCATTAAGCTAAACTTTTATGCAATGGACTAAAAAGAATTGAAAACTTACATAAGATACATTTTAACACAAACACACACACCTATACATATAAAACATATATGTTACAATGTATTTAATTATATCATATGCATCAGATATTAATGGTACTGGTATTATATGTAATAAATGTATATCACAAGTTTAAGCATATATGTGCAACATATATCTTTTGATACTATCAACATACAAAGATTTCAGCACGTATATGTTAAATATTTCTTTCTGCTCAGTGGTTTATGCTACCAATAAACAAAACCTAAGACAGGTAAGTGAAAATGTTAATTTCTTTGGCTGCTAGAAGTTGCATCCCAGAATCTCTTAAGTTCTATTAGGAAGTAGTTTTAAAGATGAAAAGCATGGAGATGTTCTATTCTCCAAGCACATGGTATTTTCCAAAACAATGTCAGCCCTCAATGAGCGTGCATTAGATTTTCAACTAAAATGAAGTTCACTTGCGATCAGTTTGTTCCTTTGACCCATTGGGTGTTAGCAAAGAATGTTGCTAATGTTTTATATTATTATTAATAAATGTTGCATTTGGTGTGGAATGCCAGAATTTTCACTCATGATAACATTAATCAAATATATATTACTCTGTTTCCCACAAGCATAATTTGAGTAAAGACTAAGTATAAACTAATCTGAAATGTGTGGTAACTTGGTGACAGATACAGCACAGCTTGACTCAGCAATCATTCTGAGATATTTTGCAATTATTTTCAATCACAGATATTCAACAGTTCTTGTAAATGCCAGGCTGAAACCTGGGACATCATTTTCTGATTTGATAATCATCTCCTTGAGAAGTTCAATCTAGAAAGGAATACTGCTGAGCTGAGAGTGTCTGTGAGTGAGTGAATGGAGATCTCTATTAAACACATGTGCCGTTCTCTGCATATGCAGGCTTTCCTTCTTGTTCTGACAAACATTTTGAAAATTAATGTTACTGATCACAATGAGGGGTGGCGCACCAGTACATCTCATGTTATTAAAGCACAAAACTCCTCACATTTTGTACTTTTCCAGTGTTCTGCATCTATAAATGGCAGTAATAAAACCTTTTTCTCCGTATGTATGCATAAAGAAATAGAATCCATACTTCTTAAGACAACTTTGATTTTTTTTTATAATTTATTTTATATCACTGGGGGCAAAATATTTCAATTTTAAAGGATGGGGCAGAAGTTTTCTTAGCCCAGAGAATGGCACTTGTTTAGCACAGCACCTTGATGGGCCATTTGGGTTGTTTGGCTGTAGCTTGGTAGGGAAGGAAAGAGATGATGTTATAAAAAAAAGAAAGGAAAATAATTTTTTTCCACCAACTGCTGGTGATGGAAAAAAAAGAGGTGAGCGTAAATGAGAGAAAGAAATGAGCTCAACAAATGCTTGAGAATACGAAGATTTAAGTCAATAGCTTTCAACCTTGTCAAAACCAACACCCTCCTTTTATTCTATCATAAATGTTTTAATAAATTTTATTGAGATATACTTTACCTAAAATAAAATGGAAATACTCTTAGCATACAGTACAATGAGTTTGGGTGAATATGTATATATATCTATCCAACTACCATGACAGAAGATACAGAACATTTGCAACACCTAAAAAAGTATTCTTGTATTCCACTGCAGTCAATCCTGACATGTCTTTTCCCAGACTACCTTTGATCTACTTTCTTTCACCATGATTAATTTTATCTTTTTTAAAATTTTGTATAATTGCAACCACACAATATGTGGGTTTTTGTTTTTGTTTTTTGTTTTTGTTGTTTTTGTTTTTTTGATCTGACTGCTTTCACTTCTATAATGTTTTTAAGGTTCATCTATGTTGTTGCACCAACATGAATATTTAGTAGCAAATACTTTATAATGTTCCATTTCCATAATAAAATGATCTATAAATATGTCCTTAATTTAGTGTAGAAATAAATTTAATTTTTATAGCTAGATACCATAAGTATCATGACATGTGAATATATAGGCATATCTAATACTATGAATTAACCAGATACCTGTGCCTATGATAGAAATGATGAATGGATCCCTTCATCACTAGAGAATATCTCTGTTTATCCCTGGCAATATTATTTGCCTTAAAACCTAGTTTTTTATGTTAATTGCAGCTATTCCAATTTTCTTTTTTTTTTTTTTTTTTAAAGATTTTATTTATTTATTTGACAGAGAGAGACACAGCGAGAGAGGGAACACAAGCAGGGGGAGTGGGAGAGGGAGAAGCAGGCTCCCCGCTGAGCAGGGAGCCCGATGCGGGGCTCGATCCCAGGACCCTGGGATCATGACCTGAGCTGAAGGCAGACGCTTAACGACTGAGCCACCCAGGCGCCCCTATTCCAATTTTCTTTTGATTAAAGTTAACATAGTATATATTTTTTTATTATTTTACTTTTAAACTACCTATGACTTTATATATTATATGTTTATATTTAGTGTGATTATTGATACAGTTGGATTTAAGCCTATCATCTTGCTACCCGTTTTCTCTTTGCCCCATCTGTTCTTTGTTCCTTTTTTTTTGGTCTTCTTTTTAAAGACGGCAAATTTGGATAATCATGGGCCATTTTTTCTTCAATGAATGTTTTATTGTCCCCTTTCTCTATCCTATGGGGGAAACCAATTACCCATAGGTCAGGTCCCTGCAGCTCACTGATACTCTTCATTTATTTTTTTTTTCCTCTCTGTGTTTAATTTAGATAGTTTCTATTGCTGTATCATCAAGTATCCTATTTTTTCTTCTGAAATTTCCTACCTGGCTTTAATCCATTCAATGCATTTTTATTCTTAGGTATTGAAGTTTTTATCTCTCAGATTTACTTTGGGTCTTTAAAAAATATTTTTCAATGTTTCCACTTTACTTTTTAATATATTGAGTATGTTGTAATAACTGCTTTAATATCCTTATCTGCTAAATCTAACATCTGTGTTCGTTCTTAATCAACTTTGATTGATTTTTCTCCTAAATTTAAAGTATTTGCTGCTTCTTCCTATACCTGATAATCTTTGATTAGGTTGTGAATTTCACCTTGCTGGGAACTAAGGAGCTAGATACTTTTGTATTCTTATAAATATTCTTGAGTTTTGTTCTGGGACACAGTTAATTTACTTGGAATCATTAGGATCTTTTCATGCCCTGCTTCTATGATTTATTTGGCAGAAGACAATCAGTGTTTAATCTTGACCTAATTATTTCTTACTACTGAGGCAAGACTTTTCTGTGCACTCTACCCAATGCCAAATGAATTATGAGATTTTCTCACCTAGCTGGTAAAAATAGGCACACCCACCATGTGTAAATGCCAGGTATTTCTTCTAATCCTTTTGGATTTTTTTTTTTTTTTACAACAAGTCAACAAGTAGTTTTCTCACATGCGTGCACTAATAATTCTCTGCTGGAAATTTGAGGAGGATCCTCTACAGATCTGGTGTTTTCTATGGGCTTTCTAATCTCTGGTACTCTGTCTAGTAATCTGTAGTTACCTTATTTTCCCAGAATCCAAAACTCTATGTTTTTCTTTCTTTTTTTTTTTTTTTTAAGATTTTATTTATGTGTGGGAGAGAGGACGAGTGAGAGCCAGAGAGAGAGGACGAGTGAGAGCCAGAGAGAGAGCACGAGCTGTGGGGGGTCTCGGGGGGCTGGGACAGAGGGAGAGGGAGAAGCAGACTCTCCACCAAGCGGTAGCGATAAGCCAAAGGCAGGCACTTAACCAACTGGGCCACCCAGGTGCCCCTCAACCCTATCTTCTAAACTCAGGGAGTCGGCCTATATCTGCATGTGTTCGCCTCCTATGCTGCAACCTGGAAATGTCTCAAAGCAGTAATCTGGGCCAATCATAGGACTAACCTTATTTGTTTTCTGTCTCTCTGGGATGTCTTTCCTTTGTTGCCTGATGTCCAGATCTTGAAAACTGTTTCATAAATTTGGTTTTGTTTTTCTGGTTGTTTCTGATGGCAGAGAAATTGCAGTCCAAGTAAATACCAGTTTAGCTGGAAGCAGAAGTCTGGCTTGGTTTTGTTTTAAGAACACTTTTCACTGAGTAGTGAGTCCTAGGTTGGCAGTTACTTTCTTTCAGCTTTTTATAATATGTGTTTCTATCTCCTGAAATTGCATTCTTTCTTTTTTTCTTTAAAATACTCTCTACACCCAACATGGGGCTCAAACTCACAACCCTGAGATCAAGAGTTGCCTTCTCCACGGACTGAGCCAGCCATGCACCCTGAGATTGCATTATTTCTTGAGAAGCTAATTATCACCTCTATTTATTTTTTTCCTCTGCAGATATGTCTTTTTTCCTCTACCTGTTTTGAAAATGTTCTTTGTTTTTGCATTTTAGCAGCTTATAACCTATCTAAATATGGTTTTCCTTATACTTCTTGAGTTTGTAATAATTCCTGATTTTATAATTTGCTGTCATTTGTGTTTTTGGAAACTCTGAGGCATCATCTCTTCAAATGTTTCTCATTCTTTCTCTTTTTTTCTTTTTAAAGACTTAGATTATCAGTATGTTATACTAGGAATTGTATTGCCTAGGTCTCTCTCACTTTTTTCTTTTTTTCTAACTTTTGCTGTTTTGTGCTTTGTTTTGCATACTATTTCTTACCTGTATTTCAGTTGCAGAAAATCTTATCTGTTATGTCTAATCTACATTAGACCCATCTATTAAATGAATAAATTCACCTATGATAGGTGAATACAGAATTTTCATTAAATCTTTAAAATAGTTTCCATTTAACTGTGAGAATTCTCTTCCTGTCTTTTTTTTTTTTTTTCTAGCATATTATTTTTTAGAATCCATACCTGATAACTCCATCTTCTATCTATTCTTGCTCTTGGTATCAATTAGGATATCTCATCTCTTTGTATGTTTGTTTATTTTCCATTGTATACTGATAATGATATTATAGAGATAAATTGAGGCCTCAGATAGTGTTATCTCTTTATAGAATGAATTTTTGTGATTATAAAGTAGTTAGGGTTACTTGCAACCTAAAATCACCTTTATCCAATCAGGGCTTAAAGTATTTTGAAGCTAGGCATCAATCCTTATAATGTATTACTTGTGAACTGATACAAATCTGTCTTTTTAACTCCCATATCCTTGATTGTATGCCTGCACATAATTTTTAGTACATCTGAAAGATGTTGCCCGACCATGCAATTTCCCATCTCCCTTCTTTGGCACCTATCTCTCCATTTACCTGAAATGTCATTGCCCACTCCTAGACACATCATGCTCATTTATTATGTCACAGATTAAATGTCAACTACTCTGTAATACCTTCCTTCTCCCTCACTGTCTGAGCAAATAGCTTATTTCCCTAGATTCTCATAGCCTTTTTAGCAAAATTGCTTGGCTAGTACTTTCACATTCTGTTATTAGGTATCTCTTGTCCCTTTATAACATAAGCTGTTTGAGGAAAGAACTAGGTTAAAGTTGTAATTGTAATAGGGGACCAAAACCTCAAAATCTTTATGTCCCCAATGTGTAATACATTACCTGAAATATAGTAGGCTGCCTAATAATGGTTGCTGAATTGTGGTCCTGGGGTTTCAGTGCTGTATTCTTTAGTACATTTCATGCCTTGTAGCATTCTCCGGAAATATGCTTCTGTGATCTCTGACCAAATCTAACTGGAACACTTCTGTATTAAAGGACTGTGAATCCCTAGGTAGTGATTTCAGCATGCTTCCACTCTTATGCCAAATCTAAACCATATGCTGTCAAAAGCATTGCCCTAGGGCTAAAATCAGATCCAGAAAAATTAAGTGTTTCCATGAATTTAGGCTAATTCTCAGTAGTTACTCTTGTTCCAATTCTTGCTTTTAAATGATTTTTTTTTAAATACAACAAAGTAGGTTAAAATGTCTTTTCATATAGTACAAATTAAAAAAAATCATTTACAAAAGCAGGAGCATGTGTAGATTTTGAGCTCAGATTTCAGTGGTTTTTCAAGACATCAAAAGGGATCTAAGAAGCTGAGTAGGTGGTAAGATAGGTGGATTAAAAGAAGAAATGTGATTATCAAAAATTAGACTGATTCATTTGGGGCAGGACTCAAACCAGGTGATGAGGAGAAATATGGGAAGACAGGTAGAGACTGGTGTCCAGAATGAGTGATAACAAACGCTAAAATGATACATGTTTGAAGATGTTGTCATGGACACACAGTATGGGAAGACATGTCTGCAGGTAGACACAGACAATACACTTAGGAATTGAATGCACTCTAACCATTCAGAGGAGTAAAAGATGCCAGAGAGGAATAGCAGCACATGGAAGTTCTTTGCATTTCTGAAGAAATCTGACAAAAGCATGCAGGGATCTAAATTTTGTATAAGTTGGATACTGAGCTTTCTAAAAACTCAAATTTAATTTTGTCATCTGTTCTACCCCAGACATTCATGAATATGCACAGACACAGACACACAGGCACACACGATTTTAACGATTTCCCTGGACTCTTAGAATTAAAAAAAAAAAAAAGAAAGAAAGAAAAAGGAAAGAAAACAAGAACAATAACAAATTCTAAAGATCTCAATATTGCCTGCAATGCCCTGCATACCTGAATGCAGCTGCCTTTTTCAGCCCCATCTCACCATATGCTCCTCCTCATTTACTCATTTGCAGCCACCAAGACTTGAATGAAAACCCTTAACTTCTTCATACCCTCTCCCCTGTCTCTTGTAAACCGTAAATTGCATTTCTAATCTCAACTAAAGCTTCCTAATGGAAACTTGCCCTGAAATCACAAAGTCAAATCAACCTGTTACAGACTGTAATAACAACATCCAAATTTCTTTTTTTTTTTTTTTTAAATCACCAGAGTTTAAGAATATTATTGACACCCTTAACTGGATGCTAAGATTCACGAGGAAAGAGACACTATATCTTTTTGCTTACCATGGTCTTCTCAGAGCTTAGTATAATAAACAGCATATCTGGGTTCATTATGGCAAGGACTCAAGAAAAAAGGACAATCAGTGAAAGACTCATTAGAACAGAGCACAGCTTAAGTTCTTGGATATAGAAACAGAATAGTATTCCGGACACCAGGAAAAGGATACAAGGATACAACAAAACTACCAGAAAGATGGCTGAATTGTTTGTATAGGGCTTTCCAAAGTCTGGAAAGATAACTGAAATGAGGCAGGGCTGAAATTGTAACCTGCAGCAAAATGGTATCTGTTGTATTTAATAATAAGCAGTTAACATTTACTGAGAATTAATCATGTACCAGGAATTTGTCTACACATGGTCAACTACCTTATATGAGGTAGGAATTATTATTATCCCTATTTTTAAATATAATAACACTGAAAAACACAGATTTTCCTTATCTTAAAACATGGCTGAAGTTCTATCTAAGAGGTAGCTGAGCTGAAATATGAAGCTAGATATTGGTATATAGCACGTTTTCTTTTTGCTTAGAATGGTATTATATTTTCATGAAGATCTACTCAGACTACGTAAATAACACAAATACTAACTCCTTTGTGAATAATTTTTCAAGATAGAATCAATCCCTTAAGAAGCTCCCAGGGTTATTATAACATAACTGTAATATAGCAGCGTAGCATTAAAGTCTATTGTAATCACTTGTCAACATATATCTTCTCTATTAGATATTCCTTTTCTTAAAGGCAGGGATTATACAATGTTCATCTTTACACTCCCAGAGCATTACTACACTTTACACAAAATAAATGCTCCACAAATGATGGTTTAATAAATATTTGAGGTCATGTTCAAATTTAGAGTTACTTAAATCAGATTTGTTCACTTCTTAAGCGACTGGAAATGATTTCATTTGAAGAAAACTCTATGTATGTGTGTGTGTGTGTATGTGTGTCTGTGCACATGTGTACTGGAACAAACTTACCATATATAATTCTTAAATGTGATCATATTATATCTTAAATTGGCATGGAATAGATATACCAATTATTCACACCTAAAACACTGTATAAAAACCATTCAGAAAAGGTAAAGAATCTGGCCACTTTCCCCCTTCTGAGTCCTGCTTAGCAAATGAATAATGAAAACATGAATGCACAAAAAGGAAATTAGTAGATGTTGGGCAGCAAAAAAGAAATTAACAATAAATTGCATATTAAATCATCTTAAATGTAATAATTTAACAATATTATTAGAAATCTCGTATGCTTTGAGGAGACAATTGCATTTTAATTTTTGAATATCAGAAAATGGAAAAGGATCATCTCCAACAACTGAGACAACTAATTAAAACTGTTTTTCCTGTTTTCCACATGCTCATGATTTATAGTAGGAGCATATTGAATAGATAGATAATTCTCTAATACAATTCATCATTTTGCATTCTACGTATTAACTGGACATCTCTATGTATTTTAAGTTTTTTATATTATACATATATAGATTATTCTTTGCTTGTTTTATCCTCCATATAATAACAATTATTTGTTATTTGAAAAATTCCAGACTCTTGACTGATATTGTCAATATTTGTCTAGGGATCTGGTATCATAAATATTATGTGTAATAGATTTGGAGATCAGTACTTTTAAGAAAGCATACTTAGATCAACCCATATGAAAATAATTCCATATTGTTCAGGCTAGGTAATAAGGATCATTTATTTGGACTGAGAAGTATAAACCCTAGAGCTTCACAAACTTACTCAAATCTCACTATGAAAACTAAAAAATGACAAGAAAGTACTCTCAACTAGTTCTCTAATGTTTTCTCATGACAGTAGGAAGAAGTTCTGAGAAAATTATTGGAGTCAAAGAACCTGTGTTTGTCTAGTAGAAGACAAAAATAAGTATTCAAAACAAATTTAGGTCTTCCAGGGAAGATGACACAATAAGAGGACCCTAAGCTTACCCTCATGCCCTGTAGGTGGGAGTGCAAACTGGTACAGTCACTGTGAAAAACAGTATGGAGGTGCCTCAAAACATTAAAACTAGAATTACCATATGACCCAGTAATTCCACTACTGGATATTCACCCAAAGAATACAAAAACACTAATTCAAAAAGATACACTTACCTCTATGTTTACTGAAGCATTATTTACAATAGCCAAATTATGGAAGCAGTCCAGGTGTCCATCGATAGACAAATGGATAAAGATGTTGTATATATACACAACGGAATATTACTCAGCCATATAAAAAGAAACCTTGCCATTTGCAACAACACGGATGGATCTAGAGAGTATAATGCTAAGTGAAATCAGAGAAAGACAAATATCATATAATTTCACTGATGCATGGAATTTAGGAAACAAAACAAACAAACAAAGAAAAAAAAGACAAACCAAAAAACAGACTCTTAACTGTAAAGAACAAACTAATGGTTACTGAGGGGAGGAGGGGAGAAGCATGGGTGAAATAGATGATGAGAATTAAGAATACAGCTATCATGATGAGCATTGAGTAATGTATAGAATTGTTGAATCACTATATTGTATACCTGAAACTAATATAACACTGCATGTTAACTATAGTGGAATTAAAATAAAATATAAATTAAAAAAATTTAAAAAGCCAAGATAACCAAATTCAGATCCACTTCATGTTATGAATCAGACAGACAAACTATTTGTGTGTAGATGACAATAAAACAAGTCCCTTATTGTAGTTTAGGGTCTCTTGTATTTTATAGCTTTAGGGTGCATAAGCCTTTTTGAAATTTTAACCACTAGATACTGGCTTCTAAGTTATACTCTGGAAAATGTGCCACACAGGAAATCCTCACCTTCTTTAAAAGTCATAAACAAATATATTTAAAATAAAATGTGTCTTCCTACTGTTAATTCTAGAGAAGATTCTTCAGGTAAGGATAGACAAGTCTACTTCCTATTCCTGAGATTTCTTTTCACCTTGAAAATCTCTCTTATTTTTGTTATCAGAACATCGGTGACCCCAAGAAGGGTTTGTGAATGGGGTAGTATATGTTACTCTTTAACATTTAGACCTAATTTTTGTTTTTATTTTTATCTTCTTTCATAACATTGTATGTGACACTATGAGAAAACATACAGTAGAAAACAGTGTAAAAGTAAGTATTCTGACATTAACATTATTAATTATTTTCTAGGACTTGCTGGTCTCATTCCTACATGTTTTTGGCATTTATTTTTCTTTTTTTTTTTTAAGATTTTATTTATTTATTTGACAGAGAGAGACACAGTGAGAGAGGGAACACAAGCAGGGGGAAGGGGAGAGGGAGAAGCAAGCTTCCTGTTGAGCAGGGAGCCCGCTGCAGGGCTCCATCCCAGGGCCCTGGGATCATGACCTGAGCCGAAGGCAGACGCTTAACGACTGAGCCACCCAGGCACCCCAGTTTTTGGCATTTCTTTTTGCATGAGGGATCTCTTATTACTTTGCGTCCAAATACCGATACTATGCTACATAATCTAAAAACCTGGGTCCAGTAGATGGGAACAAAGACAAATACAGACATTTCCTTTCTCACTTTGTTAATGTAGAGTTGTGGCTTCCCATCAGAAACCCATCCATTCCTTGACTGAATGAATATGCATATACCTGAGGAAAACCACAGTGTGTAGCCTTAATTGCAAAATCTTCCCATTAATAAAAAAATGATTATAGAAATATTCATGCAAAATAAATGATCATAATATTGGAGAAACGGATTACTTTTGTTCCAATCCAATTTCATTGCATTCTTATTTTGTTTAGGGCAATTTTCATTATCTTCTGTTTCCCATTATCATTTTTCTCCTTAATAGACTATTTTCAGAACAGTTTTAGGTTCATAGAAAAATGTATACAGAGTTCCCATATACCAACTTTCCCCAACATGGTTTCTCCTACTATTGACATCTTGTATTGGTGTATTTTTTTTTTTAAGATTTTATTTATTTATTTGACAGAGAGAGACACAGTGAGAGAGGGAACACAAGCAGGGGGAGTGGGAGAGGGAGAAGCAGGCTTCCCGTGGAGCAGGGAGGCCGATGCGGGGCTCCATCCCAGGACTCTGGGATCATGATCTGAGCCGAAGGCGGACGTTCAACGACTAAGCCACCCAGGCAACACTGGTGTATTTTTTTATCTGATGAACCAATATTGATACATGATTAAATACATGAGAGTTTATATGAGAGTTCACTCTTTGTACTGTACAGTTCTGTGGGTTTTACTAAATACATAATGTCATGTATTTACCATTAAAATATCATACAGCATAGTGTCACTGCCCTAAAAGTGACTTGTACTCCATCTGTTCATCTTCCCTCCCCTCTGAACTCCTGACACTGATCTTTTTTACTGTCTTTATAGTTTTGCTTTTTCCAGAATGTCATAGAGTTGAACCATACAGTATGTAGCCTTTTCAGACTGACTTCTTTTACTTAATAATATGCATTTAAGGTCCTTCCATGACTTTCAATGGGTTGATAGCTCATTTCCTTCTCTTGTTGAATAATATTCCATTATATGGATGCACCACAGTTTATCATTCACCTATTGAAAGACATCTTGGTTTCTTCAAATTTTGGATAATTATATATAACACTACTATAAACATTCATGTTCAGGTTTTTGTGTGGAAATAAGTTGTCAATTCATTTGGGTATATCTATCAGGAAACATGGTTTCTGGATTGTCTGACAAGACTATGCTTAGCTTTGTAAGAAACTGCCAAAGTGACTTTATCATTGTACCAGCAATAAATGAGAGTTCCTTTTGCTCCACATCCTCATCAGCATTTGACATTGTCAGTGTTTTGTATTTTAACCATTCTAATAGGTGTGTAGTTTTTCATTGTTGTTTTAATTTGTGTTTCCCTGTTGATATATGTGGACCACCTCTTCATATTCTTATTTGTCATTCTTATATCTTCTTTGGTGAAGTGTCTGTTCAGATCTGTAGCCCATTTTTAATTGGGTTATTTTCTTATTGTTGAGTTTTAAGTGTTTTTTGCATATTTGAGATACAAATTCTTTATCAGGTGTGTCTTTTGCAAGTATTTTCTCCCAATCTGTGACTTGTCTTTTCATTATCTTAAAAGCATCTTTTGCAGAGCAGAAGTATGCAATTTAAATAAAATCCTATTTACCAAATTTTTTTTTTATAGTTTGTACTTGGTGTTGTATTCTAAAAAGTCATTGCCAAAACCAATGTTACTTAGATTTCCTCCTATGTTATTTTTTAGAAATTTTATAGTCTATGTTTTACATTTAGGTCTATGATCCATTTTGAGTTGATTTTTGTAAAAGGCGTAAGGTCTGTGTCTAGATTCATTTAATTGCACATGAAGTTTCCAACACCAAATTAAAAGGACATACATTATACCATCAATTATGTCATTATAGTTCTATCGTTATATCATTTAGCTTGGGAAAAGTTTGTAAGGGACCCATGGCTAACTCTATTGAAATCTGTAATAAGGCTTAGATCATCCAGGAGTAATACTTATTCAAATATCATCTTAAATGACCTTGGATATTTCCTTTCCAAAGTGAGATATTATTATCTATCTCAAGACAAAAAACATACACATGTATGTACCCATATATCAAAAAAAAAAGTGACTTTCATCATTTCATGGTTCTGCTTATAACAGAGATCCCGCATGAATGTCTAATGGGCACACTAAAATGACTATAGTGTTATACCAAATAATCAAAGGGAGAGTTAAAATTTGAAGTGTTGTGTGTATCATGGATATGCCTGCTGAAAACAAACCCTTTCTACATCTACAAAAAATGATATGATAGGGGAAATTTAATGATCACTGGCAAAAGGAAACTAGGGTGGCAATGAAGAATATAGTTAGTTGGTAGCTGTTCTCATTAACATACTTTAAAAATGGATAATAGGACTTTAAAATTAAGGTCTTCACTTTTAATAGTTGATATGTATCCTACAAAGAAGTTGGATTTTTAATCTCACTGTGTTCAATCTCAAACACTTGAGTAATTAATCTAGAATTTAATGTATAATGTAGAGGTGTTTTATAGTCATGTGCTTTGGCATATAACTTGTGTTTAGTGTGTTTGTATGTATTCAATTGTCATATATCTGTAAAATTACTCACATGTTTTTGTATTTTAGATTTTTATTTCTTTTAAAAAAGAAGCTCAATGTGTCATGATTTTGAGACCAAAAAGTAAATAAAATAAAATAAAATAAAAATTGAACCCCATATTCTTTATTAAACGTGGGGACTTTGTTCAGGTAATATGATTTTTCTCCTTCTATTACATTACATAAAATATTTATTACATATTAGAAGTATATTAACAAACAAAAGCTATTTTATGTGTCATTTATTAAAAAAGTAATCTAGGAAAAAATTTAGACATAACATTAATTTTCATTTAGATATTGCTAGTCATTACTTATTGTAGAGTTGACTGTAAAATATTTACACTGTTCTGTTTCTTGAGATTCACCAAGTGTCAATGTTATTTACATTTAAACATATTTACACTTAAGGGATGAGCATTCTATAAAATGCCAAAGAACAAAAGATGTCCTAGTTAGCTGTCAATCCCAGATTGGCCTGGTTTTACTTTGGCATTGCTCTGAACACCACATTTATGAGCCAGCTTCCCTATCATGGCTCTTATCCTTTATATTTTCTTCTCTGACTCTACAAATTACATTAAGGTGAGTAGGGCATGCATCCAGTATGTAGTCCTCCTAAAGTTAATAATATATTGTGGTTTTGTGCATTCTTTGATTTTGTTCTCTGTATTGGTTATTTTGCCATTTGGGATGCTGACCATGTTTAGATCAACTACAATTTTGGATAACACATAACCTGTGACAATCTAATGGGTGGAACAGAAGTTTATATTGATGTATGTATGTATTTATTTATTTGTAATATCAGTTTATCAATCTTTTCACTCATTAGAGGATCTTTTTAAAAATCTTATTCATTTCTACACTATTCTTTTATAATTTATTGTAAAGTTTTGACATTTTGATTTTCATATCTAGTGTTTGAATTATATATGTTTATACTAAATCTGTTTTTGTATATCATAGAAGGTAAGGATGCATTTTCACAAGGAATGAGGATATGGTAGTGGACTGAGAGACAAAAGCCTCTAGCTTTCATGGAGTTTATATTATCTACATTAAGTGAGAGAGGTAGGTTCTAATATGAAATCATGGTAGCAAATTGTCAATTCTTCATTGCATTTTCATAAATTACTACATTATTTATTTTTAAGTTGTATTATCAGAACATAATAGTTCAGAATGTCTAAAATTTCCTGGAAAGCTGAGACTTTTATCATTATATACTGGCTCTCCTCATCTTTAATAACATAAAAATTATAATATATTTTGTCTGCTATTAATATGAAAGCTCAGTAGTTTTATTATTATTAGCCTGGTGGTAGATATAATCCTGTGTTTTAAAACTTATTTCCATTTCTTTTAATCTTCCTGTGTTTTTATGTTTGTAGTATGCAATTTTTGAAAAGCATTTAGCTGGGTTTATTTATTTCATATATCCAGTATGAAAATCTGCATTTTTAAGATGGTGAATTTAGACCATTTACCTCTATTTCGATGAATAATATACTTGGTCCTATTTCTATCATCTCACTTTATGGTATTTATCTTTGTTATCATAAGCCACTGGAGTTGTTGCTGCTACTGTTCGTAGAGTACAACCTACATATTCTTAGCAATATGCAAACAAATGTATAAAGGAAAAAGTGATAGAGAAAGGGTGAATGCTCTGAGAATCTGTGTTCTGTTTATGGAACTGACTTGTGTCCTCAAGGTCTATTCAAACTCTTTCATATGTAATTAAACCTCAAACAGAAAGTGTTCCTGCCTATGCCCAACTGTACAGTTTAATGGCTCGGCAACCACTCAGTTCATGGATGACAACATGGTCATTCCGGGTTTCACGCTGAGATTCTCAGTCTCTGCAGGAGCACATTAGCAACTCCCTGTGGCTTTCCAAGAATAGTTGTTTCAAGAAGAATGCCATAAGGCTCTGTGCTATGATTTTCTTACTGGTGTTAGCATAGGCTCCGTATTACATCACTATCTGCTACAGACACTTGTATCTTCAAGTTCATAGGCCCAATTTGTAGAACATCTTGCACTGTGATTTGAATCCTCTTCAAAACTGTTACTCATTCTGAGTCCCAACCCAACCTGGTTGCCTTAAGAGCTACTTTACAAATGGTTCAACACAGCATATTGAAATGACATTATATATATTACCTACAAATTCCATAGAGGCCCATTAAGTGCAGTAACTCTTTAACAACAGGTATCAAAATGTTTATCTTTTGCTCTGAGGGGATAATTTTTTTAAAAATTCATTGTGATATAATCTTTATATCACAATATTCATCCACTTAAAGTGTACATCCAATGATTTTTAAGTTAATTTACTAAATTCTGAAACCATTATCATAGTTTTCATCTTAGTTATCATCCCTTTTCATCATGAAGGGATATCTTAATATGACTTAAACACTGGATCTGTAGAAACTCTACCGAGAAGGAAGTCTGGATTTGGTGAGGTATATTTCATTTTTTGTCACGCATGCAGTATATGAAGACTTTTTGCTACTTCCTCTTCACTAGGTTCATTTAGCATGAGACCATCCATGAAGCCAAGATGTCTTGTAAAATAATAAAACAATCAGATTTGGGCTGCCTGGGTGACTCAAGTCTTGCTTTAGGCTCAGGTCATGATCTTGGGGTCTTGAGATTGAGCCCCATGTTGGGCTCCACACTCAGCGGGGAGTCTGCTTGGGATTCTCTCCCTCCCCCTCTGCCTCTCTCCTCTTTCTCTCTCTCTCATTCTCTCTCTCTTTCAAATAAATAAATAAATAAAATCTTAAAACAAAAAACAATCAGATTCACTCCAGTCTGGTTGGTGACAGAGAAAGAATTGACATGGCGCTATGTAACACTGTGACATGTTTCTGCTGTCCATCCAAACTGCTTCTGGTAGTCTATGCTAAACGACATAAAGGAAAAAGCATTGCCAGCTCATTAGCTGCATACCATGTGCTAAGGCTATGTTGATTTGCTCGATAAAAGAGACAAAATCTGGAACAGCAGCTGTAATTGGAGTCACCACCTGTTTTCATAATCCAATGCCATTCACCAAAGCTGTCCAATTTCTGCATAGGCCAAATAAGTGAACTCAATAAGTGTGAGGGAGGACTAAATAGCTGGCTTCTTTAATGTCTTTGCTGCTATGCTTAGGTATGTGATGTTACTTTAGATTCTTATTTTCATCTGGATGGCCAATTCTAAGCCACCTGTCATACTCTGAAGCTCCAGGTATGGGTTTCAGGATTTCTGCCTGGGTACAGTCCCAAATTGAGTGTTCGTTTATTGCTCACTTCATTCTTATTTTGAATCAATGTTTTTTCTCTTCATCTTTCTTCTCCTCCTCCCCTCCTCCATCCTCTCCTTGTTTTTTTTTCTTCTTTGCAGATTCCTTCTCTGTCTCTACCTTTTTCTTACCTGCCTCCTCCTTTTTCTTTATATTGTCTTCACTTCCCTGTCACAATACATGTACAATTGTGCTATAGAATATCCATATTCTAATTGTATTGTAAACAGAGATATTTTTTATAATAACTAGCCCAGCATCCTGCCAGAGGTGAAATTGGAAACAATGCAGTCATTACTCGTTAGAATAGAATAGACTAGATGATTAAAGAATCACAGGAAAAAGTTCAAGCTGTGGTGACATTCTCTGAAATTTTCCAAGTTTTCTTTCAAATTGAAACAATTTCATAGCAACAGTTTCTTAGGTTCAAAATTTCCCTGTCTCCATAATTTATTTAGACATCAAATTAGGAACATATCTTTTTTAAAGATTTTATTTATTTATTTGAGAGAGAGATTAAGCAAGAGCAGGGGGAGAGCCAGAGGGAGAGAGAAAGGGAGAAGCATACTCTCTGCTGAGCAGGGAGTCCAATGAAGGGCTCAATCCCAGTCCCCTGGGATCATGACCTGAGCTGAAGACAGACACTTAACTGACTGAGCCACCCAGGTGCCCTGGAACATATCTTTATTTTATTTTAATGTATTTATTTATTTTTTAAGTAGGCTCCACACCCAGCGTGGAGTCCAATGCGGGGCTTGAACTCACGACCCCGAGATCAAGACCTGAGCTGAGATCAAGAGTCAGTATGTGCTATGGTGAGTGCTGTGAATTGTATAAGACTGTTGAACCACAGACCTGTACCTCTGAAACAAATAATACATTATGTTAAAAAAAAAGAAGATAGTAGGAAGGGAAAAATGAAGGGGGGAAAATCGGAGGGGGAGACGAACCAGGAGAGACTATGGACTCTGAGAAACAAACTGAGGGTTCTAGAGGGGAGGGGGGTGGGGGGATGGGTTAGCTTGGTGATGGGTATTAAATAGGGCATGGGGCGCCTGGGTGGCTCAGTCGTTAAGCGTCTGCCTTCGGCTCAGGTCATGATCCCAGGGTGCTGGGATCGAGCCCCGTATCCAGCTTCCTGCTCTGCGGGAGGCCTGCTTCTCCCTCTCCCACTACCCCCGCTTGTGTTCCTTCTCTTGCTGTGTCTCTCTCTGTCAAATAAAAAAAAAAAAAAAATTCTAAAAAAATAAAATAAAATAAATAGGGCACATACTGAATGGAGCACTGGGTGTTATACACAAACAATGAATCATGGAACAGCACATCAAAAACTAATGATGTAATGTATGGTGATTAACATAACAAAATAAAAAATGTTAAAAAAATAAAATGAATGTAATGAATTAAAAAAAAAAAAAAAGAGTCAGATGCTTAACCGACTGAGCCACTCAGGTGCCCTAGGAACATGTTTTCAAGTCTCTCTTTATACTTCACTTAAAATATCTTGTATTTATCTGATTTTCCTTGTATATAGAGACTTTATGTATAAAATTAAATTAATATGTCAGTCTCTGATTTCTAAAAGAGAAACTATTCTTGGATTTTGTTTTTCGTCTCCATGACTTGGACCTTTCAGAAAATTCAAATCTCTTGTAGGAAGTTGAATTTACCTTATCTAATCTCTCATTGACACTGTCATTAGCTATGAGCAATAGTCATCCTCACCTTTTTTTTTTTTTTGATCAGTATTATAGAGGCATAATTTTACATTTAGCAAAATTTACCAATTTTAAGTATATAATTCAATGAGTTTGATAAATGTATAGAGTTGTATAAACACCATGGCAATCATTATGTAAAACATTTTCTTCACCCATGAAATTCCCTCATGCTCATTTATCATAAATTTTCTCTCTACATATTCAGCTCCATTATTTTGCTTTCTTCCACTATAGGTTTATCATTTAAAAAATTTCATATAAGTGAAATCACACAATATGTAATTTTATGTATGCAGCACCTGAG
Organism: Phoca vitulina; assembly: GCF_004348235.1. Taxonomy (NCBI): domain Eukaryota; kingdom Metazoa; phylum Chordata; class Mammalia; order Carnivora; family Phocidae; genus Phoca; species Phoca vitulina. The sequence goes on from NW_022589706.1 coordinate 41,803,513, forward strand.
ATTATTTCAAGTTGATATATATCAGCAGCTTGTTCCTTTTTATTGACAAATAATATACTATTAAATGCAAATATCTGATCACAAGTTGATAGACATTTGGTTGATTCCAATTTTTGGCTATTATAAAGCTACTATGAGCAATAAAGTGAAAATTTTTGTGTGATCATATGTATTCCTTTCTATTGAAAGGATTTTTAGGATTGCTGGATGAAAATATGTTTAGCTTTATAAGAAATTACCATACTGTTTTCCAGAGTGGCTGTCCCACTTAGAATGCTCATCAGAAATGTACTAAGGGAATTCATCACCAGCAGAACTACACTAGCAGAAACAGTAAAAGGACATGTTCATTCGATGCACAAGAAATGTACGCCATATAGAAGCTGAGAAATGTAAGAATGAATAAAGAACATCAAAAAAGTAAAAAAAAAAGTAGTAAATAAGCCATAGAGAGCTAATGCACAGTATAATGAATATAGGCAATAATATTGTATTATAATTATGTAATGTAAGTATCACTACATTGGCCATCATATTATAATATATAAATGTATCAAAGTAACCTGCTGTACATCTTAAATTTATACAATGTTACATGTCAAATTTATTCAATTAAAAAACAAGAAATGTATAAGAGTTTGAATAGCTCCAAATCATGGCTAATAGTTGGTATTGTTGAGTTTTTGTTTTGTTTTTGTTTTTTTGTTTTGTTTTCTTTCATAGTCACTATAGTAGGTATGAAGTAAGTAACTCAGTATGTTTTAATTTGCATGTTTCTGATGACAAATTATGTTAAGCATATTTTTACATGCTTATTGACTTTTTGTTTATTTTGGATATAGTGTGTATGCAATTATTTTGTCATATATATGTGAATAAGCCACCATTTATTCACTATTAGTGTTGTGATACTTCTTTATATAACTGGCAAGAGTAATTTATCATCTCTATGCTTTGCAAGTATTTTCTCCCAATTTGTGGTTTTCCTTTTCACTTTCTTAATATTGCCTTTTAAGAAAAAACCTTCTTTTTTATTTTGGTGAAGTTCCATTTTCCAGTCTTCCTTTAGGTTTTATAATTTCTATGTACAGTCTAAGCAATTGTTTCCCAAACCCAAGATCCCAAAGATTTTCTTCTACATTTTCTTTCAGAAGTTTAATAATCGTAGTTCTTACTTTAGGTCTCTGATTAATTTTGAAATATATTTTATGGTATTAGGGAATCATTTTATTGCCTATGTATATCCAATTTTTTTTAACATTAGAAGCTTGAAAGACAATCCCTTTCCTTTCGAATTGACGTCTTTCTTTAAATCAATTGATTGTTTATGTGAATCTATTTTTGAACTTTTTTTTCACCTGGATGTCTATTGTTAGGCCAGTACACTGCTGTCTAACTGCTGTCTAACTTTATGTCAACACTCTGATATGAATGAGTTTTAGCTTAGTGGGGGCTTAGTGTAGGAATTTAGAATGGCATCCTGGGGAAAAATGTGAAATTTGTAATCAGACAGACAGTGGTTTCACACCTCAGCCCTATCAATTTCTAGCTGCATGATGTTTAGATTATAACTTCTTTTCCCTGAATATCAGTTTCTTATTGTAAGATTGTTACATGGGATAAACAACATTTAATTATATCCCAGTGCCTGATAAATAGAAAATGCTTCATAAATGCTAGGTCTTTTGATCCTTTGTTCAGGATGTTTTAAAAGAAAAAAGATTAGCTACTGTGTTTGTGGTAGATAGTAACACCCATGTTATGCATTCATGAAGAAAAAAAACCCAGAGATAACTTGTTCAGCTACACATGTACTTTAACTTGCTACAATAATTTCTACCCTATGCTGAGCAAAGCAGACATTTTTTACTCATGCTTAATTGCAATATATAAAAAAAAATTAGAAGCATAATTTACTGTCTTTTCAGATGGCATCTCTAAGGAATTATTTATTTTTTGAGTTATAATAAATTGTATACAAAATATAGTAACAGTGTTCTTTTTATTACACTGAATAAAATGGATGTTTTTTTCAGCATTTTAATATGTTTACATTAGAGACTAGAGGCCTAATTTAAAAAACATTTGCTATTTTGTACTTTACATAAATCACAAACTAATTTATGCATTCTAGTTTATGCTGCTAAAGCTCATTTCATGAATATTGGGAAGACATTTAACTTACAAAAAAGCATTAAGTATTTGAATGGATATTTTTGAAGCATGGTGGAGAATGAAAATTGGAAGGAAGGCTGGGTTTTAGAATTCAGTAAAGCATTGTTTATGTTTGCTCTGTAACTTCATGACACAAAATGCTAGTATAGTTATAAAAGTTGTTCTAACTGCTGTCACCCCTTACTTCCCAAGACCTCATAGATTAATGGGTTCATAGATTTTGTATGAAATATCCAATGTTACCGTTTGACTCTGGCCATCTAATACTTCAGTGTTTTCTAAGTGTAAATGGTAAAAGCTAACTTTCCCTGAATTATTAAATGCTGTATGTTGCTATCCAAAGGTAATTCAGTGTAGAGATAGTCTATTTGAGGAATTTAAACCATTTGGTTCTTCTAATATGTAGGAAATCTTGAGCCTATCATTTTTTGGAAGACTACCAAACATCAGAGTATTTACAAAAATCCTTGAATCATATCTGAGTTTTTGGTACAGCTATATCCCATGCTTATATGGAACAACATAATTATAAACTAATGATTATATTTTTATAATTATTAGTGTAATTCTATTTTATCTATATGCTTTATTATTTGCCAAATTGGTTCATCTCAAATAGAGTTGGGAGGCACCCGAGTATTCAACTCTCTGTAATATGAAATTTAGGCTGAGAAATTTATTTGATTGGATTTTTAAAATGTATGAGTTATAGATGACACAGGATACACTATGTGTTTATTTGCTTTTCAAATAATTCTTTTTTTAATCTTTTTTTGTATAGAGTGTCAGTTTTACATTGAGCTAGGGTATGTTATTCAGATATCATTTTTTATTATAAAACATGAATATAAAAAAGTGCACAAATCATGAAGTCACAGCTTGATGAGTTTCAGAAGGGAATTCACCTGTGCAATCACTGAGATTACAGAACACACATAGACATGTACGCACACACACAGGCATGTGCATGCATGTGCGTGCACACATACACACCCACACACACCCACACACTATATTACTGTCACCCCAGAAGTTACCCCATTCCTTTCCGAGTCACTAGCCTCCCCAAAGGTAAGCACTTTTACTTCTACCATCAAATAGTACATTTTCTTTCTTTTTAACTTCATATAGATGAAATCAAACAGGTGCTCTTTTTGTATATTTTAATTAACATATGATATTCATAAATGTCATTGTATATATCAATAATTTGTTTATTTTTATTGATTTAGAGTAATCTATTATATGATGATACCACAATTTATCCATTTGGTTCTTGATTAACATTTTAGAAATTTCCAGTTTTGGGTCATTACATATTATACTAGTATCATATTCTTGTGCACATATTTTAGTGAATATGATTTTTTTAAATTTTTTATTGTTATGTTAATCACCATACATTACATCATTAGTTTTTGATGTAGTGTTCCATGATTCATTGTTTGTGCATAACACCCAGTGCTCCATGCAGAACGTGCCCTCTTTAATACCCATCAGCAGGCTAACCCATCCTCCCACCCCCTCCCCCACCAGAACCCTCAGTTTGTTTTTCAGAGTCCATCATCTCTCATGGTTCGTCTCCCCCTAGTGAATATGTTTAAGCAGTTCTTTGGTGCATATGCCCCAGATAGGAATTATTACTTCACAGCAGATAATTCAAAGCAGTTTCTGAAGAGTTGATTCCAATTTGAAATGTTAGCAGAAATGTGTGAATGTTCCAGTTGCTCCTCTGGCCTATAAAATACCTTGGAATTACATGGTTTGTATTACTCATGCTAGTGTATGTGGATGTGTTTTATTATAATTTTAATTTACATTTCCCTCAGGGGTACTGATGTTGAGGACCTTTTCATGTGTGTTTTGGCTATCGAGTGTCCTTTTTGTGTGAAATGTCAATCCAAAACATGAACGCTTTTTTAATTGGTTTCCTCATTTTCTCATCAGCTTTTTATTCGCCCTTAATGATTTGTAAGATTACTTTATATAGTCTACATACAAATCTTTTTTGAGTATTTGTATTAAACTATCTTCTCCCATGCTGTGAGTTAAATTTTATCTCCTTTAGTGCAGTCTTTAAAAAATATTTTTTAACTTGACTCTATTCCAATTATTGATTTTATACCTTGAAGGTCAGCACTTCTTGAGTTTTTGCTTAAAATCAGTTCCTCCCAGATTCATGAAGATATAATCCCTCACATAAATACATGTGTATATAAATATATATTTAATTAATAAACTTTATTTTCTAGAGCAGTTTTAGGTTCACAGCACAATTGAGTGAAGACTACAGAGTTTACATACACCCCTGGCTCCCGCAGGAATTTCACCCCCCTCGCTACTGACATCCCATACCAGAGTGGTACATTTGTCACAATCAAAGAACTTACACTGACACATAATCACCCCAAATCCAAAGTATACATTAGGGTTTACTCTTGTTTTTGTACATCTAGGGATTTTGACAAATTAATGAAGTGTACTCACCATTAAAGTGTTGTACAAAATAGTTTCAGTGCTAAAAATCCTTTGTGCTATGCCTATTCATCCATTCCTCCCCCCAAACCCTGCCAAACACTCATCTTTTTACTATCATCTTAGTTTTGCCTTTTCTAGAATGTCATCTAGTTAGAACCATACAGTATGTAGACTTTACAGATTGGCTTCCTTCACTTAGCAATATGCATTTCAGGTCCTTCCATTTCTTATCATGGTTTAATAGCTCATCTTTTTAGCATTAGTTAATATTCCATTGTCTAGATGTACCAGAGATTATTTATCCATTCACCTACTGAAGAACATCTTGATTGCTTCCAAGTTTGAAACTTGCTATAAATTATAAGACTGCAATAAATATCTGTGTGTAGGTTATTTTATAGATTTAAGTTTACAATTCACTTGATAAATATCAAGGAATGGGATTGTTGGATTGAATGGTAAGGGTATGCTTAGTTTTGTAAAAACAAAAAACAAAAAACAAAAAACAAAAAAACGGCCATCCCCTCCAGTCATGAATGAGACTTCCTATTCTTCCACATCCTCAACAATATTTTCTGTTGTTAGTGCTTTTGATTTTGGCCATTCTAATAGGTGTCTAGTAGTATCTTGCTGCTTTGATTTATAATTCCCTAATGCTCTTTTCATTTATAATTCCCTAATGACATACAATGTTAAACTCTCTTACCATGTTTGCTTGCCATCTGTACAACTTCTATGATGAGGTGTCTTGTTCAAGACTTTCACCTACTTTTTAATTGGATTGTACCTTTTCTTATTGCTGAATTCTAAGAATTTTTGTGTACTTTAAACTTATTTTGTATAGTCCTTTATCAGATATCTCTTTTGCAAATATTTTCATCCAGTCTATGACTTGTCTTTTCATTCTCTCGATATAGAGTTTAACAGAGCAGAACTTTTAAATTTTAATGAAGTCCGATTTATCACTTTAAATCGGTTGCATCTAAAAAGGCATTGCCATGCCTAAGGTTATCTAAGTTTTCTCCTATGTTATCTTCTAGAAGTTTTATGGTTTTGCATTTTACAGTTAGGTCTGTGACCCACTTTGAGTTAATATTTGTGAAGGTGTAAAGTCTGTGTCCATATTCACTTTTTCTGCATGTGGATGTCCATTTGTTCCAGTACCATTTATGAAAAATATTAACTTTGCCCCATTGTATTGTCTCTGCTGCTTTGTCAAAAACCGGTTGACTATTTATGTGAGTCTATTTGTGGACTCTCTATACTGATGCATTGATCTAATTGTCTATTCTTTGACCAATACCAGACTGTCTTGATTACTGTAACTATATAGTAAGTCTGAAAGTCTTAAGTGTCAGAGGTATGTAGAAGTATGTTGTTTGATCTCCACATATTTTTAAATTTCCGTTATCTTTCTGTGTCTTCATTTATTATTAAGGCAATAGTTCTATGTATGATAGACATAGAATATTTTTTCTCCAGTTTTTCCATTGTTTTTAAAAAATATTTTTGGGAAGTTGATCTCAAATATATCTCTATGTTGTGAAACCCTTTGATTTCTTTTTTTCTCTTTGGGTTTTATTATCACTTGTTTAGAAATCTTTCTATGTCTTGAGAGGAAATATTCACATATATTTTCATCTAGAATTTATTGCTTGTGCTTCTCTTCCTTCTTTTTGTTATTATTTTGTTCTTTATTATACCTGATATTTAATTTGCTACATGAGGAACTGACTTAGCACTGTTTTTCATGAAATAGCAGTTCAAATATCCCATCAACATAACTGAATGATCCTATCTATCATCACTGATTTATTATAATTTTATGGAATGAATTATTTTGTGCAATATAATTGTTTCTCTTTTTTTATTTTTTTAAAGATTTTATTTATTTATTTGACACACAGAGAGAGAGACAGCAAGAGAGTGAGCACAAGCAGGGGGAGTGGGAGAGGGAGAAGCCGGCTTCCCGCTGAGCATGGAGCCCAATGTGGGCTCGATCCCAGGATCCTGGGATCATGACCTGAGTGGAAGGCAGATGCTTAACGACTGAGCCACCCAGGCACCCCAATATAATTGTTTCTCTGCTGTGTATTCCATTCCATAGATGTAATCATCCTTGAACAGATAACATACTGTAAAATTATAGCACATGCATAATATATTTTGATATATCAGGAAGTAATCCCAGTCCCAGCAATTGTGGAACTTAACAATTTTTTTCTGAAACTTTTTCAGTGTATAACTATTTCTGTTTGTCTCCATCCTTTCCATTACTTAGTATAATCAGTTTTTAAAACTTTATTATTTGATACACGTAGAGGTATCTCATAGGCATTTCAATTAGAATTTCACTAATTATTAAACATTTTAATTACATATTTATGTAGTTATTTACTGATTATGTATTTTCTTTGTTAAATATCAGTCATTTGTTATGGCTGAATCTCTTTTTTATTGAGTTTTAAGTGAAAACATGAAAATTCATGTTGTGGATGTCATTTACTTTCCCATTTATATTTGTAAATACAATTTCACAGTTGTGTTTGGATCTTCAATTCCTTAAGGTTATCTTTTGAAAACCAAAAAAAAAAAAAATTAATACTGATGAAGTTCAGTTTATCTTTGTCTTAACTTATAGCTTATTCTCTTGGCACCTCATTTTAATCTTTTCTAACTCAGTGTCAAAACATTGGCTTGTTTTTCCCTAAGTGTTCTCCTGTAATTTTTTTAAAGATTTTTATTTATTTATTTGAGAGAGAGAGAGCATGAGCAGGGTAAAGGGCAGAAGGAGGAGAGGGTCTCAAGCAGACTCCGCACTGAGCGCAGAGCCCGACAGGGGCTCAGGCTCACAACCTTGAGTTCACGACTTGAGCTGAAATGAAGAGTCATTACTTAACCAACTGAGACATCCAGGTGCCCCTCTGCAGCAACCGTTTTTTAAAGATTTTATTTATTTATTTGACAGAGAGAAAGAGAGAGAGCACGAGCAGGGGGAGTAGGAGAGGGAGAAGCAGGCTCCCAGCTGAGCAGGGAGCCCGATGTGGGACTCAATCCCAGGACCTTGGGACCATGACCTGAGCTGAAGGCAGATGCTTAACTGACTGAGCCACCCAGGTGCCCCTCTGCTGCAATTTTTGAAGTCCATCATGTATATATAGGTCTATAATTCACTTTAAGTTTCAGTTTTAGGTATTTTTTTTTTTATTCAATTATTTCCAGTATCATTTGTTGAAAAATGATCATTTTTCTATTGAATGACTTTGGCACTTCTGGTAAAAATCATTTAACTTAATATGTATATGTTAATTGCTCAACTCTCTGTTTTGTCCCACTCCTCTGTATGTTTATCCTCTTCAAATCCCACACTGTTTTAATGACTGTACTTGTACAGGGAGACTTGAAGAGTAAGTCCTCTAACTATATACTTCTTTTTATGTTGTTTAGCTATTCTAGTTCCTTTATATTTACATATACATCTTAGAGAAAATTGACAATTTCTATAAAAGTATAATTAAACTTTAATCAGAATTTAGTTAAATATCAATTTCTGGAGAATTGAAATGTTAACACATAATCTTTTAGTCCATTAATATAGCATATTTCTTCATTTACATCTATCTGTTTTTTACTCTTGCAACAATGCTTTGCAGATTCAACAATGTCTTGCCCATACTTAGGTAAAGTTATCCACACATATTATATATTTTATGTTATTATAAATGATATAATTTTCAAATGCTTACTGCTGGTATAAGCAAATATAATTGATTTTCTATATTGACCTTATTATATTCATGAATTAGGTCTAATAGCTCTTTTGTAAATTTTTCAGGGTTGCCTGCACATACAGTTGTGTTATCTGTAAATAAAGACAGTATTCTTCTCTTTCTACTTGTTTGACTTTCATATCTTTCCCTAGCTTTAATTTCACTAGCTGGGGGCTCCCTTATAATCGTTAATTATAATTACAATTATACAATTGTTAAGTAGAGAGTACATATCTTTGTCTTATCCCAGATTTTACAGAAAAAATAGTATGTCACCACGGAGTGTGATGCTAATTGTAGGTTTTCATAAATGTCTATATTAGTTTGCTAGGGCCGGTATAAGAAAGTACCACTTCCTGAATAGCTTAAATGACAGAAATTTATTTTCTCACAGTTTTGGGGAGTAAAAAATCCAAGATCTCAGTGTCCACATGGTCAGCTCCTTCTGGGGGTCACTGAGGGAAGAATATGTTCCAGGCTTTCGCCATGGTTTAAATGGCTATATTTATTTACGCTGTGTCATTTTATTGTCTTTCCTCTGCACATTTCTCTGTGTCCAAATTTCCTTTGCTTATTAGGACACAAGTCAATTAGGCCCACCTTAATTACCTCATTTCAACTTAATTACCTCTGTAAAGACCCAGTCTCCAAATATGGAGAATGCACCTCACCTTCTAAGGTACTAAAGTTTGGGACTTCAACATATGAGGTCATTTTTATTGTTTTTGGGGGGAGGAGGAAGATGAAGAGTATAGTCAAAGTATAGCCATTGGATATTTAAGGAATTGAAAAAAATGCTCAAAAAAAAGCACTCATTATAAAAATTGAGACAGGAAATTGTATATACAACATGACCCCAATTTTGTGATACAATTGTGTACTTTCTTGAAGAAAATATACCAAATATTGACTTTCCCCCCAGGTTAAGATTTTTAAACATTTTTTTCTTTCTACATTTCTATATATTTTTTTAACACAAACTGTGCCTTGTGAGATTAAAGCAGAACACACTACAGTCACGCCTTTCATAACAATGTGGCTCCTTTATTTTCCGTATAATTAATATAATGTGGCCCTCGCTTTCCCACTGTCAGTGGAATTACTTAGAAAAGTAAACCTGTCCGTTCAGGTACTCTTTTTTCTTCTTGTTGGAAGACACACTTCCAGAATAAAACAGTAACTTCCAGGTATTTGTGGCTGCTTTGGGATAACGGATGGTTGTTTAAGGTTTTTCCGCCCTCTCCCACTCCAGGATGGTAGCTGCAGAGCTCAGCAGGGGGCACACACCTTGTCTAGCCCACCCGCTGCGCCTCAGCTCTCTCCAGGCCTTGGTCCGGTCCTCAGAAACTCACCGGGGACCGGCTGGGCCGCATCGGTATCCCTGAGGCCAATGAGAGCGTTCCAGGTGTCTTCCATAGGTCTGAGCAAGCCCGGAGCGGACCTTGCTGCTCAGCCTGCCCTGCGCAAGCCGCGCTGCACCGGGCGCCTCACTGCTTCCTGCTCAGGGGCCCGCGGAGGGCTTGCCTCTGTTTCCCTCTGTTTCCGTTTCTCGGTCTCTCCCTGCCCTCAGCCAGTGGGGCCTGTGTCGCATGGTCTTTCCAGGGCCCGAGCCTCCGCAAGCATGGTGAGCATGATTTTTTTTTCTTTTTCATTTCTTTTTCAGCTTTTTAGATTCCGTATGTAAGTGAGATTACACAGTGCTTGTCTGACTTACTTCACTCGGGGTCCCTCTGTGTTGTCATGAATGTCTGAGTAATACTCCATGGTGTGTGTGTGTATAACATTTTCTTTTCTATTCATCTGTCCGTGGACACTTAGGTGGTTTCTGTGTCTTGACTATTGTGAATAACGCTGCAATGAACATAGTAGTGGTGATATCTCTTTCATACTGGGAATTTGTGTCTTTTGGATATATACCCAAAAGTGGAATTACTGGACCACATGGTAGTTCTATTTTTAATTTTTTGAGGAACTTCCATACTGTTTTTCAGAGTGGCTGGCCCAGTTTATACTTCCACAAATAGTGCACAAGTTTCCCTTTTTACCAACATTTGTCTTTTTAATAATAGACATTCTAACAGGTGTGGGGATACCTCATCTGGGTGTTGACTTCTCTGATGATTAGTCATGTGGAGCACCTGTTGACCATTTGCATACCTTCTGTGCCACTCAGCACCCCTTTTCTTGCTTATCTTTATTTGGTTTTGGTATCGAGGTATAACTGGCCCTATAAATGAACTGCAAAATGTTCCTTCCTAATAAAAGGAATTGACACTATTTCTTTCCTATATGTTTGATAGATTTATACCACTGCTACTATCTTGCCTTGGAATTTTTGAGAAAAGTATTTCAACTATAATTCAATTTTATTAATCCATAATGGACACTTTGGGTTACCTATATAGTCTAAAATGAGCTATAGTAGTTTTATTGTGTGTCAAAGATGGGCAAGTAAATCGAGAGATGTTGTGGAAGAAAAGAAAGGTCTGCCCCTGCAGGCCTGAAGGCACTTTGAAAGGAGATGCAAGCTGGAGAAATAGTTGTTGCGATATTTTTGTCCTTTCCTCCTCAGGTCAAATTTTTACATATCAAAGAATGTTAAAAGGAAACCAAACTGGTCACTTTGGATTAAAAAAAAAAAATTCCTATGTACATATCACCCATAATTTTTATCTAGCCATTAAAATGTAAGCATTTATTTTTATTTACATTTTAGTGCTTCTAAAAATATAACTCCTCTATCAGTGACTTATATGGTCGTAAGAAACCACAGAGTCCTATTATCAAATCTTTAGCATCTATCACTGCACATGAAGCAGCTGTTCTCATCTAGCTGTAGGGTGCCCATATGATCACATTTCTGTAGTTGCGAATACAGAGGCGGTAGAAGATACCACACTGATGTAGTGTGGTGGCTGCAGACTCAGATGGGAATCAAACTCAAGCTCTAGAGCTTGCTTGCTGTGAGATCTTAGACAAGTTATTTAACCTTTTGCTTTGCTATCTTTACCTATAAGATATTGATGGCAAGTGTATATGGGGTTCTTATGAGGAATAAATGACTCAATTTATGTAAAGATTTTGGAATAGTACCTGAAACATAGGAAACCCATTCTTATCATTATAAATATGTGCCCTCTGTAAAACATAAGATGTGGCTGTTTCTGATTATTTCCATTATTACTTTGTAGTTTCCAATGGCATTCTTTGGAGACATAAAATTCCTTGGAAGGTTTGCCAGTGTGCTCGGTTCAAACATCAATATTGAGTTTCTAACCCTAAAGTTATTACCAAGGATGTTCTGCTTTGATTGGCTAAACCTTAAAAACTGCTTCATTTAAATTAAAGTGAGCATAATAAGTTAAACAAAAAACAAAGGAATCAAAGTTAGTAAACAGGCCAATCATATGTATAAACGATGTGGCAGGAAATCAAAATGTGTCCCCTTCTGCATACACTTGATTCTAAGGAAACATAGCAAATTATTTTCCTATATTTGTATACACATATATATATATATATATATACACACACACACCCACGAATTATGTAACTATATATAAAACTTTATCTTGCTGTCTCTCTAATATATAATGTATATAACTAAATATTTATGTAACAATTTCTCTCTTTATACATACACATGATTATTTCATCAATTAAGTACAATTCATTCTTCAAACTAAGAATATTTACTAAAAATTCTCATGGGATGCTTGGGTGGCTCAGTAGGTTAAGCGTCTGGCTCAGGTCATGATCTAAGGGTCCTGGGATTGAGCCCCATGTCGGGCTCTCTGTTTAGTGGGGAGCCTGCCTTCCCCTGTTTGTGCTCTCTCTCTCTCTGTCATATTAATAAATAAAATCTTAAAAAATGAAATTAAAAAAAACAAAAATTCTCTGTACTTCCTACTCTTTTTACAAACGGAAACTATATTCCAAGTTTGTCTCCTTTGCTAAAAGGAGCCACACAAATAAATGAACATTCCTCAAATTTCATAATTATCTTAAGTCAAAGAGTATTTACAACACATATCATGAAAGATAAGTGACTTGCTGGTAACTGTTCTATTCTTCATGCCAGTCTGAAATTATCTCAGCAGGTAGACCTTATATTGATGATGAAGAATTTTGAGAAAATAGCTTATTGTTCATGTTTTTACCCAAAAAGCAGACACCACTTGATACCTTAAAGGAAAATAAAGAAGGTGGTACTTTTAATTCTGGAAGATGTAGTATTAAATACAAACAAATTATATATTTTAAAATCAATTGAAGCCCCATTTTGTTGAGCTAAATATGTCAGGCTATATTAAATTTTACAATTTATAATAATGGCAGGAATAGCAAAAGCATTTAGTCAGCCAAAGAGGATTTATACACAAATGTCAGGTGCTTTATACTATGTACAGATATTCTCTATGCTGAAAGAAATGCAGTACTCTTTAGGAGACAAATAATAGGCGCATTATCCCTTGAAGAATATGTGTGGCTACATATAATCAAGGGATGAATTACAATTCTGGTTACCTATTACATTTTGAAAATTAGCAACTATAAATAAAATATTTTCTCAGTTTTTTTCATGAAGATATTACCTACTAATGCCTCTGATATTTATGAGTACAAACATAATGCATCTCATTAAAATCAAACCAATTTTCTGAATGACATGAAATAGTATTTCAAGCTTTTTATTTTAATACACTATTATTTAGATTGATGATTAAGGTTTACTTCTAGAATTGTCAAAGAGTCTTTGGCTATTTGTGAGATTGTTATCTAACATCTCTGATAAATAAAGTAAAGTAATACTTTCCTGTATGCTTCCTACTTTATTTTCAAACGTAGGCTTTTAGTGGGAAGCAGAATAGAGTAGATATCAACATATTATCGATTTTTTTCCACCCTAGTTCTGTCATTTTCTTTAGACAAGTCACTGTTTTTCTTGAATTCATTTGAATTATTTTCTATAATAAGATTTCAGATTAGATGATCTCAAAAAATATTTACAGATAAATTATTAAAAGTGTAAAGTGGATTTTCAAAATTACATGAAGTAAAACGTAGACATATTGTACTCAAACTATAGAAAATCAAAGATAACAAAATGAAAGAAGAAAAATGAGAAGAACCAACCTTATGAATAAAGAGGCAAAGATAAGATTTATGTCTGACTTCTCAGAAACCATGCAAGCAGGAAGAGTTGAGTAAAATATTTAAAGGGTTGAGAAAAAAAAATACCAACCTAGAATTCTGTACCTTTGAAATTATTCTTCAAAATTGAAGGAGAAATACTTTCCCAGAAAAAAAAAATTAAAGGAATTTTTTTGCCAGTACATCTGCCTTGAAAGAAATGTTAAAAGAATTTCTTTAAAGAGAAAGAAAATTATGTAAGTCATAAACTAGAAGGAATAAGTGAAAGTGAGAAACTTTATCTTATTAATTAACCCAACAGTTAACAATGTGTTTATAATAATAGTGAGATTGTATTCAATTATATATACTTATGCACATATTTATGCTTATGTATAAGTGAAATGAAGTAATAATGCAAGGGACAGGAGGGAGGAATTAGGAATATTTTATTATTATGTTATTTGCACTACCCATGAAGTAGCAGGTTATTTAAAAGTGGACTTGGATTCTTTGTAAATGTATATGGCAAACTCTAGGACAAATACTAAAAAAAACCCAAAACTGTAAAATAAAGAAATATAATTGATATACTAAGGAAGTAGAGGAAATGGAATCATATAAAATGCTCAATTAAAACTACAAAAAGCATAAGAATGATGGAAGACAAAAATATGAACAAGAGAAAGGGCGAGAAATAATAAAACAGTAATAAATACAGTAGTTATTTGTCTATATCAATAGTCACCTTATATACCAGTGGTCTGATACACCAATTCAAAGTCAGAGATTGAGTGAATTGAAAAGCGAGAATCAGCTGTGTATTTTCTACACGGAATCCTCTTTAAATGTAAAGACACAAATTAAAATAAAGGAGTGATGAAAGACGTACCATGTTAACACTAATCAGAGGAAGTGGGAGTTGTTGTATTGCAGACACAGCAGACTTCAGAGTAGGGAAATTGAGTATGTACCTAATAACAGCATCTAAAATACATGAAGCAAAAACTGATACAACTTTGAGAAATGGATGAATCCACTGCCATGATGGAAACTTTAATACCCGTCAAACAGAAACATTTATGGGAAATCCCTGCACCTTCCCATCTGTTTTGTTGTAAACCTAAAACTGTTAAAAAAAATAAAGTCTTATAATTTTCATTCTTGATTCTACTCTTAGAGACCCCTTGCAAAAAAAAGGGCTGGGGGACATACAGATGAACACCAAAATTAGAAAAATAAAATATGATAGAAAAGCAAGCAAGGAATATCAAAATTGTCATTTCACCAGATAATAAATTGGAATACTTAACACCTTTGGGGGAACATCAAAATTATTCAAGGAATGCAAATGAAAATGCCAGTATTAACAATCCAAAAACAAAGTGGGTAAATATTAATAAAGTACTTAAAGTGATTAAGGATTAATAGTTATCAAGGAACATTCAAATAATAACTTGAACTCTGCTGATATGTGCATAAGTTGGTTTTATTTTTTTTATTTTTATTTTTTTTTAAAGATTTTATTTATTTATTTGACAGAGAGAGACACAGCGAGAGAGGGAACACAAGCAGGGGGAGTGGGAGAGGGAAGCAGGCCTCCCGCGGAGCAGAGAGCCCGATGCGGGGCTCGATCCCAGGACTCTGGGATCATGACCTGAGCCGAAGGCAGACGCTTAACGACTGAGCCACCCAGGCGCCCCAATAAGTTGGTTTTATAAAAGTCTTTCTCTTAAACCCATTAATTCCCTTTCTAGGAATGTATCTAAGAAAAATTTCAAGTTTTAGATAAGTTTATGAACAAAAGATACACATGCCTCTTTATAATGAAAGAAAAAAAAGTAGCAATTCCTTCTCAATGAGGCCAACTCTGGCCACCACATCTTACTTCAGGCTCATCGTAATCCTTTTTATACAGTGCCATTTTTTTTCCAGGATATTTATTACCTTCTAACATACTGTTTCAATGTACTCATTTACTATGTTTATTATTCATCAGCTATTACCTAGCATGGGAATATAAGTTGTATCTGTGCAGTTTTTGTTTTTTATGTTTTTTTGACTGATGTATTCCAAGTGCCAAGAATACCCCTATCTACAGTAGGCACTCAGTAAATATTAAGTGAATAAAATAATTAATATAAAAATATAAGAATGATATATAATTAAATATTACAAAGCATATATTTTTAATAAAATAGATATTTATATAAAATATATAGGTTTATATAAATATATACATATGTATGTGAGAAATAAGAATATAACATTCTATATTTATAGTGATGAAAATCATTCACATATATATGTATGTATATAGAACAAAAGAGTGCTAATGCCTAGATCTGGTAGAATTAAATATGATTTTTATTTTTCTTTTATTTCTACCTCCAAATATCATACTGTTATTACATATTTAACATTTAGAAATAATATTATTAAAAATATCATAGGCTAAATATGTCTTGATTTATATAATAGTTTATAAAGATAATGCATCTCAGCATTAGATATTTAAGGAATTATATAGAGAGGCAGAAATATCTTAGTATATAGATTTGAACCAGGGAAGAAAGGAAAGGCCCATGATGTAAAATGATATGCTACACCACAGTAGTGTACAGTGAAGGTTCAGAACTTTAAAAAAAATACACAGGTACAGAATTCATAGGTTTACTGCCTTCCCCAAGTCACCAGCATCCCTTGGCTGGACTATTTGTCACAGTGGTCCCCAGTTGATTTCCCTGTTAGCACATTCACCCCTATGGTCTATTCTCCACGAGGCAGCCAGAAGGCTTCTACAGTCTGTGCCATTTTTCTTCTCAGAACTCTCCAATAACTTCTTATATTGCTCAGGACAAAAATCAAAAGCTCTTAACATTGTATACATAGTCCTGCTATAGGATCTGAAACATCTTCCACCCAATTCTGTGATCGAATCACATCACAACAAAAAGCTTGCTCTGACTTTTCTGTATAAAATAGCAAACCTCCAGCCCACAGAAAACTCAAAATCTCTCTTAACCTGCTTTATTTTTCATCACTGGAATTGTTACTACCTGATACATATTATGATATACATACGCCTTGTATATATTCATTAGATACACATGTGTGCATCCATACATGTATCTGTACATATGCACATATATATCACGTACATGCATATACAAACATACCTAATACAACTATATATTGTATACCCTAGTATACTTACATTTATGCATATCATATATATAGTATCTCTATTTCACTACCTGATGTGTATGTCTGCACAAGTGCCTGGGTGCCATTTGTTATCCCTCAGTCTTTTGTCATGAAAATGTAATGTCCATGGACAAATACGTTTAATGCTTTTGGTTCAACACTGCATTTCTTTATCTAGTAGAAGGCCCTGCACGTGCATAGAAATTAATGAGTATTTATTTGATTAATGAGTACTAAATAAGTCATTAAATTAATGCATTCTTTGTGTTCACTCTTCCTGCTTTATAATGAGGAAGATGTGATGATTGATATCTGCGTATTATATGAAAAGCATTGCAAACCTACATACTTATATCTATATGTATCTATTTATCCATTGACTTAACCAATTTGCTATTCTACCAGTCTGTCTGTACTTCTGACCTACCAACCTTTACGCTAGGTTATTGAATACAGTGACTTTAAGCTAGGTGCCTCTCTCTGAAGTGATTTTCTCTGCAACTGTTAACTGTTCCTTTAAGTTCTCTGCCCAGCTTTGTGCAACTGCAAAACTTCCTAAGAAAAAAGGAAGTTAAAGAGATAACTGTGGCATTCTAATTTTAGATAATTCTAATAAACTCTATTCATATATCGGGGTGGCAAAAGGAGAGGTTAAAAAAATCTGTACAGATTATTTCACCCACCTCAAGGGATGCTGACTTTATATGATTTTAAGTGACTAATTCCTCTTGGCCAGTTTTGACAGGATTAGATCTGACTGAGAATCTCTCTTAACATGATTATGTGATTATTTGAGATTTTGCTTTTATTGCTCTTCTTCCTACATCTTTTCAGCTGGGAATGGGAATCTAGACTTTTGTGAATCTGAGCTCACCAGCCTTTGAGATGTAGAAATTTTAGGACATACTCATGAGGGTGAATATTGATCCTCACATCTGCTCTGTCTAATCAAGTATATGTGTTTCCCAGTCTGTACATACTAGGCTTAGAGTGAATGATTATATAAAAAATGTTATGGCTGAAATTTCTATGGTCTGGAAAAAGTACCTTATTTTTACAAACCAGATCCATGTATTCAGAATGGCAAGTTTGTTGATTAGCACATCCCAAACAAACAGTCCCAGGCAATGTTATTCTTAATTTAATTTGCCAAGTCCTTAATTTACTTTGCCAATATAATGCTTTCTTAAAGAGCTAAGGAAAGAACTTTGGTAGTTTTATCAAGAGATTATTTCTCATTCCGGTGCATTTTAAAAACTAGTTTGGAATACCTTTACATCAGGAATTGTCTTTTAAAAAGTGAAGTAGAATTTTCACATTAGACTTGGCTTAAATTAATGGCCACTTATAATTTAGAACATTGTGTATGTCTGTAAAAATAGCAAATATATGACTGAGTATTGCAAACAAAGTAAAATACCTGAATTTTCCAAAGGTTGCCTCTTTCATATCCAAACAAAGAACTGTGTGACCTTGGGTGAAATATTTCTCTTAAGAAATACATTATATCTGGGGCGCCTGGGTGGCTCAGTCGTTAAGCGTCTGCCTTAGGCTCAGGTCATGATCCCAGGGTCCTGGGATTGAGCCCCGCATCAGGCTCCCTGCTCCGTGGGGAAGCCTGCTTCTCCCTCCCCCACTCCCCCTGCTTGTGTTCCAGCTCTCACTGTGTCTCTCTCTGTCAAATAACTAAATAAAATCTTAAAAAAAAAAAAAAGAAATACATTATTTTTGTTCATTATCTTATTCAGTTTTTTTTTTTTTTTTTTTAAGATTTTATTTATTTATTTGAGACAGAATGAGGGAGAGAGAGAGCACATGAGAGGGGGGAGGATCAGAGGGAGAAGCAGGCTCCCTGCCGAGCAGGGAGCCCGATGCGGGACTCGATCCAGGGACTCCAGGATCATGACCTGAGCCGAAGGCAGTCGCTTAACCAACTGAGCCACCCAGGTGCCCCTTATTCAGTTTTTTGTAAGTCATTCAAGTGAATATTTGTTTTGGGGATATATCAACTAGAACTAAGCTATTTCTGTTAATCAAGTAGTTCATCAGCAACTTTCATTTACAACTTCTTTGATAAACAGCTCTGCTCTTGGAGAATCTATTTGTTCCTGAGTTGAAAATTAAAGGAATGTTAGTCAAGTAGAGAACAGTGAGGCAGAGGATATATAAGTATATTCATCTTTTAGAAATCGAAACATTTTTATTAGGCATCAAGTGAAACAGAGTGTACAAAAAAGCTCAAATATATTTTGTTTCAGAATATTTAAATAATTTTTTAATCTTAATTATGTGACATACATATAGTAATAATGTGGCAATAAGCATTACCATTTTCTAGAGTTATTTATTGTCATTCAATAAGACTGAGAGGTTGGATGCAGCAGTTGATAGTGAGATAATAAGAATTGTCAACACAGAGAATCTATTGATGTAGTTGCAAAGATTGGGGAGACATTTTAAGGGGGAAAAAAAGACAAACTAATCCTGGTCAAAATAGGATTATAGGAACATCTGTAGGAGACAGAGGGGTGAAATAGATGGTAGAATCGTCTAAAAAAAAGCAGTAATATGTAGTTATTAAGTTTATGGATAATTCAGTAAACTGAGTAACCCAACTTAAGTTTTTCTGGAAAGTGTAGATCAGGAATATATATTTTCCAAATTAGTAGACAGGCATATCACTCCAAAATTGTCAAATTGTATACTCCATTCTTGGATTTTGATTCATCACTAAATGGACAAAGAAATTGAGAAAAAAAAATTGTGACAGGATCTGGATGGTGTACTGGTGGCCCTGAGGCCGTTATTACGGTTATTCCTTCTAAATCCTGTAGTTGCCTTGAGTCTTATCTGTTTCCAAATTTGGGTTCTCATCTTTTTGCCATTTATGTGATACATCATCCTCCCTGTCCCTCATTTATCTTCCAATACATTTCTTTCAGCTTAGTTTCAATTTCACAAAGTTAAGATATGTACTCAGTTAAGAAGACCCAAGATTAAGTTATAACTATAGATAAAATATTTTACACTACCTAATAATCACAGAGTCTTTTGACCCAGAAATTTTAAAGCTAATAGAAACTGTGACTTAAAAATTGCTGCAGCAGCTGATATGTTTATCTTGATGTAGCCTTCAAACATGTATTTTTTTAAAATGACAGGGTTAAAAATTAAAGTTTACATTCTGTATCTTTTATTTTTTTTAAGTAACCTCTGTTTTTCTCTTTTGTTGATAGCAGATTTTATATTTTTTATTTTTAATCAGAGCTGCTTCAGGAAAACAAAATTCTGCTTTAGTGTAAATATTTGATAAATTACTTAAATTTTTGAGACGTGGGTTTTCCTAGATTTTAAGGCCCCAAACACTGAGCACCTGTATGTTACACTTACCGAAAATATTCCTACATGACCTGGCACATGTGAAGAATGAATGAATAAATGAATAGTATATGAAGGAATGCTTACTTCATTGGTTTCCCCCTCATGTTTACTTCTAATGGTTATTTGTCTGATATTTTAGATTTCTGGAGAAAGAGTAAAGGTCAGTAAACTATCAGAATGCTGTATATTCTCTGTTCTATGAAATGAGTCACAAGAATTAGAGTAGATCGTTGGTTTAAGAGAAAATAAAAACTATTTTGCAGTTACTGTTCAATTGGCAATTATTGTCGTGCATTAATCCATCTCATTTAGGCATTAAAATATAAATAATAATTGTCTTTATTATGCTATGACAATAAATAACAAAAGATTTCATATCCATAAAGAAAAAAATGATTTTCCAATTGTCTATGGAGAGAAATTTGCTGTCATTCATTGTTTTAATAAGTAAAAGTGATAAATGGTCTAAACTGAGGAATTTAAAAGGAAAATACAATGAATCGCTTTTACTAATTTTATTCTTATAATTTTAGGCACTTGTTTTAACATGAATTACATGTTCATATGTGTTCATATATGTTCCTAGATGCTTGCATTTTCTGGAAACCTAAAAATTCAGACTCTGTTAGAAATATACAAACACTGTGTGGAGACTCCATTTTTTTCCTGATTGTGGCATTTGGAGTAACCTGGTCACATACATTTTAGGCATACATACATGAGATTGCACTCCCATAAGTATGATTGAATGGATATTATAAGATAGAATAAAATGGATATAGCTTAATGATTTAGACATCTTCCAAATAGAAAGATTTAATCAGTTATGCAAAATTTTTAGAATTCTGCTTTTGCCATGATAAATTGGCCCATCTCCATAGAAACATCTTCATGCTTTTAAAAAAAATCATCTAAGGGATGCTTTGGTGGCTCAGTCAGTTGGGCGTCTGCCTTTGCCTCAGGTCATGATCCCAGGGTCCTGGGATGGAGTCCCACATCGGGCTCCTTGCTCAGCGGGGAGCCTGCTTCTCCTTCTGCCTGCGGCTCCCCCCTCCTTGTGCTCTCTCTCTCTGACAAATAAATAAATAAAATATTTTTAAAAAATCATCTAAGAACTAGAAAGATATTGGGCCACCATGATTTTTAAAATTTGATCAGAGATGATTAAATAGAATTCAGTACAATTTACTATTTAAGACAATCCTCACTTAATCTCTGTTACTGTTTTACTGCTTGACTTTATTTTTGATCTCTGTCTTTACTCAGAGATAAATTGCAGATAAATTTCATCAAATCTTAAAATCTGTTGATACTTAGGATGGTAGGAGTTGGTGCATGTGCATTTTATAAGTTTCAGATAATAGTTTTTTAGAAAAATGTCTCAGTTAAGGTAGAGTGCAAGATTTGGTTTCAAAAGTTCTTTCAGTAAGTCAGAACTAATGTTTTAAAATAAATATTTGGTTAAATAATTTATTGGCTGAAGGGGTTCCTACTTTTTTTTTTTTCCATCTATGTCCACTGAGAAGTGAAAAGAACATAAACTTTGGAATCCAACTTTGGTTGGATTTCAAATGGGTAAATTCTTTTTTTTCAGATTAGTTAAATTCTTATGATTATGGGTTATTATGATTATTTAACATTCCAGAATCTGACTCCAGAGCTTACTGTAAAATGAGGGAAATTATGTAAATATAAGATTATCATGAAGTTTGAATAGAAGGCCATGAAGGACTTTCCTTATAATTCCCATTAACAAATATATGTTCTTTTACCTTGTTTGGTCATCTCTTGATCAAAATTGGAGCATAAGAAACTATTAATTTTTGTATTAAAATGTCAGGACATAATCCAAATCAACTGTTGAATTGGATTTTTGTTGGGCAGGATTATCTTACATTTGGGAGACAAATTGAAGGGCAATACTGTTAATTCTCATTGCAAACTCTCATTTCCTTATTGAGCAAGGGGGTAGAATATCAGTGTTGTGTTGCTATTCTAGAAAATTCATTCCAGAGCCTGAAGGTATGGAATGTTTGTTAATGTTTGCTGAATGTATAAATGGACAGACCCAGTGTTGAATAAGTGAATGTGCTGGTTTTAAAATTTGTTGACAAATTCTTTTATATTCCACTCTTTAAGATATTCCTCTCTTTAAAAGACGGAGTTTTATTTCCCTTCCCTTGAATGTGCTTAGATTAAATGACTCTCTTTTAATGAACATAATCTGGGAAAGGTGATGCAATGTGATTTTGAAGGCTAGGTTATAAACAGTATAGCTCTGCCTGGTTCTTGCTCACAATTTTCATTTTGAGAAAGCTAGCTGCCAGGTTACAAAGATAATCAAGCAGCTTGTTTGGGAGAAACTAAGGCCTCCCACCCATAGTCATCATCAATTACTCATCCATGTGAGTGAGTCACCTTGGAAGTAGATCGTCTTGCTCCAGTCAGGATTAAGCTGACTAGCCTTAGCTGATGTTTTGACTGCAACCTATCAAAAGACCCTGAGTCAGAATCACCCAGCTAAGTCACTCCAAAATTTCTCACCTACCTTAACTGAAGATAATAAATTTTGTCTCAAATTATCTAAAGAGAGTGAATGAACAAGTAGAAGGTCCATGGGAAGCATAAGGATTTGTTTTGTGGAATTAGAAAAAGTGGTTTTGATGTCAAAATTAGTACCACAAAAATTGGTCTAGCCTCAAATTAAAGATGACTTGGTACTTTTAGATTTCTTTTTAACTCTATCCGCTGCTTCTTTACTTCCCAGCTCTCACCCAAACACCTCCATGAATTGTTGGAGGAAATGCAGACTTGGTTTGGATCCCATAAAATAGGAAAGTTGGATTATCTATTTTAGTCATTTTTCACACTCTCAAGGATTTGAAAGTATGGTTGCATTCAAACATATCTGCTTGAGTTTGTGAATTTGCTTGAGTTGTCCCAAATTTGCTTCCTCTAAGGTCTCTCTAGAATTTTGAACCACCTGTGTTTCCAGATGACCAGTTAGAATCTGATTTGATGTGCTCCAATATTCAAGAACCTTATTACACCATCCCCTACACTAACTCTTTAGATTTGAGCAGAGTGAAGGATTTTGCTGGGAAAAATGCTAACATGTTGTGTGTCCCTGGATCCCGAGAGGTTTCCCCAGGCATTGTGATCTAGGATAGTTACTCATATCTGGTTACTTTTTGCCAAGTACCATGCAACATCTTTCTGCCTCCCCATAATAGCACTTTATCTGGCTTCCATGTCTTTTTAGTGTAGGCCTCTTATTTGAATCTAGCTTCTGACTTCTAGCATAAGCAAGTATATATAGCAACATTTGAAAATGTTCTTCCACAGTTTTGTGCGGCATTTTGTCACAAAGAGGACAGAGTTTATGAGTTATGAGGGAAAATTGAGAACAAAGTTTCTGAGGGTTGGTTAGATGCAATATTTCATAGTAATTAAGCAAAGAGCATGTTCTATAAGTATCCAATGCATTCATGTTGTGCTTGCCTTCTTATATTCCTTGTGTCCTCTTGTTCTCCATCTTATAGCAATGTCCTCAATGAATATATGTTAAAGATTTTAAGAGGTTAACTAGGTAGGGGCACCTGGGTGGCTCAGTCGTTGAGCGTCTGCCTTCGGCTCAGGTCATGATCCCAGGGTCCTGGGATTGAGCCCCGCATCGGGCTCCCTGCTCCGCGGGAAGCCTGCTTCTCCCCCTCCCACTCCCCCTGCTTGTGTTCCCTCTCTGGCTGTCTTTCTCTCTGTCAAATAAATAAAACCTTTAAAAAAAAAAAAAGAGGTTAACTAGGTAAATGTTATCTTAAGTCATGGCAGGAAGTATAGAAGATATTCCTGAGTAAGGGAAACATGTTAGCCAACCACTTACTACGTTTTGGTATGTTGGTAGGAGCCAAAACTAAGAATTAGTATATGTTTTCTTACAAGGGAAGGGTTAGTAAGTTGTGGTGGGATCTGCTTCATCTTATTTATATTTAGACAGAAACAGCATAGGAGGTCCTGAAGAATAGGCAGAAGACTGTTTAATGCCATGTAGTTCTCTTTTCTGATTATCCCTCTTATGTAGGTGCTTCCTCATTCCACGGCTTTATTAGTGCCTCATCTCATAGGGGACAGCAATCTCATAAATCATAACATGGCTAAGTAATAGACTTCACATATTGTTCTGCAAGGAATATATTCCTTCTAACAAGGTCTTCCTGGATGAAGGATGATATCCTGATGATGGAATGCCAAACACTGAGAAATCACTGTAGGGGGCTATTTGGACATAGGACACACTTCAAATTTTGCTGGATTAGCAACCCCTTTCTCTATTTTTAGAATTGTCCCTATCATCCCTGTATTATGATTAAAGAGTGTATATAACTGTTTTCAAATTATAGCCATTAGCGTGTTTTTTTCTCAGTATAACATTTACAGTTTCATTGTGAATCATTGTGGTGTATATTTTTTTAGAAAAGCATTAAAGCAGGAGTCAAGCAGTTTTTATATTTGAATCTGACTTCCACTCTATGGTATGTAATCATGGATAAGCCACTGAATCCCCCTGACTTTTGGTTTCTTTCTCATCAGAAAAAAATGATAGGTGACAAATTATTGGAGCTCTGATAAGATTAAATGAAATAATATATAGAGAGACTTGCATACTTAGTAGCTATGCCCTGCTTTACCCTTCCTAAAATATATTCATTAATTTATTTTTTTAAAAAAAGATTTTATTTATTTATTTCACAGAGAGAGACACAGAGAGAGGAGAGGGAACACAAGCAGGGGGAGTGGGAGAGGGAGAAGAAGGCTTCCGCCAAGCAGGGAGCCTGATGCAGGGCTCTATCCCAGGACCTTGGGATCATGACCTGAGCCAAAGGCAGATGCTTAATGACTGAGCCACCCAGGCGCCCCACATTAATTTCTGTGGGTTTTTTTTTTTCCTAAAACAAGAGAAGAAATTGAACTTGTTCATTAATGGCAAATATATATACATTTTTACTCACTTAGAAAAGGGAGTGGATTCATTTAGGTCACAAAATATCAATAAAATTACTTTAGAAAGTAAATTTTCTTAGTATTTTTACCTATATTAGACCCATTAGATGTCTCCCATGCCCTGTATTTGAAATATAAGCCTCTTTGTGAAAACTGTGTAATTATTCCTTAATTAAGCTAAGAGATAACAGGTAAGTAAATGATCTCCCTTTAAAAAATGTAATCCTATACATATATAATTTTTCATGTTTTCCATTTTCAAAAAATGAGTTCTAATGACCTCATCAGAATTTTATCCCAAAGAAAAGTCTTCTTTTCGGGGTGCCATTTTATGTATAGATAATATAAAACATTTTGTTTTTCTTTGCTCTTGTTAACTGCTAAATGATAAGTGAAAAGAAATGCACTATAGGAAAATGTCATAAAAAGTGCCCCCAAAATGCATGTGCTGTTTTTCATATAATGCAGTGTTGTTCAAGTGTACTCTCATCAGACAATGTCACTAAATATGTTTTAATATCCTTGCTGGTACCATGGTTAGGATAAAACCTATTCTATAACAGATGCCTTCATCTATTTCTGGAGGAGCCAGAAGGAAGATGTTAGTTTGATTATTTATTGTTTCAAATACAAATGATTTAAATGTCTATCATCTCCTTAGCTTATAGTCTAACATACAAATACTCTGCACATAAACTTAATCCAAAATGGACCTGGACATGAGAAAATATGACATTGACAGGAAAAAAATTTCTTTGGTAATCCATTCCCATTGACCACAAGTGTCTAATTTAAGGACAAATGTCAAGAAATATAGAAATGCTTTTTAATTACAAAAAATAAATAAGAAAGGGGTAAAAACAATAGATGAGTACAAGCTAAAAACAAGAAATGGGACTCAGGATGACAGTGTGCAGTACCTTGTTGGAAATTAGAGGTCACACAAGAGTAGATAAGATTGACATAAATGAGGACTTGAAATGGTTATCAAGAAGAGGTTGAAGGGTAAGTGATCTTTAAGCATCTGTGGAAAGGGTATGAGGTGAAGTTAAGCATACTAATACATTTTAATTAATTTCATGACTCTTTAAGGAGGTGTCAGACCACACATAATATCCAACTCAAAAACGCTGTACTAATTTTACTAATATGTCCATACTTCGATATTTTGTTACTTCTCTATATGATCCATATTCTAAAATGAATGCAAAGAATAGTCCACAGTGATTCTTTATAAGAAATAAAAGCATACCACATTAAGTTATATCATGTCATGCCTTTATACAATAAATAATATTGAGTAGCTATGTTATATTTGGACTCCTAAATATTCAAAAAATAAGTAGCTTGGATTTTTACATGAAGAATACAGTTTCAGAAAAATAGCAGAACATTTAAAATTAAATAGTATTTCCTAGATTGCAAATGTTCAATGCTGGTGATTAAGAAGAGAATCAAGTAACTTTGTGTAACTCAGGTGTTTTCTATAATGTTTTTAAACATAGAGAACAGCATTTTGGTGTTCACAAGATAATAATAGTCTTTTATACTTTTGATCATTCTTTGACTGGAAAGTACTTATATTTAAAATGTTAACCATGGCTTTGATGCCTAATAGTAAAATAAAAGGCAGTTTTCATTTTTTACCAATATTTCAATATGAGAACATTGTGGAAATTTCATTAGGAAAATTGAGAATTCATAGAAACCACGTATCAATTTAATAAATTCAACATTTTTACTCTGAAGTGTTGTGAAATCAAATTACTTTAAAATGATGTCTGTCTTATAAAAATATAGGAATGATGTTTGTACTCTTGCCTGCAAAATGGGGCTAAGGCAGTTTAGCTTGTCTGCCTCACATGTATACATTTTTGTTGAATGTAGGTACAACAGCGTACAGCCTATTTCTAAAGCTTATTCATCTTGCTTGACTAGACTGTCATGGCTTTCCATTAGAAATGGCCTATTGCCCTCTCCCTCCAGCCCCTGGCAACCACCATTCCACTCTTTGATTCTATGAATTTGATGATTTAGGTGCCTCGTGTAAGTAAAATCTTGATGTATTTATCTTTCTGTGGCTGGCTTTTTTCACTTGGAATAGTGTCATTAAAGTTCATCCATGTTGTTGCTTACTATAGAAATTCCTTCTTTTTAAAGGTTAAAAAGTATTCCATCATATATATATCTCACATCACATTTTCTTTATCTGTTCATCTACCAATGGAAGTTTATGTTG
This sequence comes from Phoca vitulina, assembly GCF_004348235.1. Lineage (NCBI taxonomy): Eukaryota > Metazoa > Chordata > Mammalia > Carnivora > Phocidae > Phoca > Phoca vitulina. Next base: position 41,830,894 of record NW_022589706.1, read on the forward strand.
TTGCCATATCTTGACTGTTTTGAATAATACTGCAGTGAACATAAGAATGCTAGTATCTCTTCAAGATCCTGATTTCAGTTGTTTTGGATATCTAAAAATGGGATTGCTGGGTCATATGATAATTTTATTTAAAAATTTTTGAGGAACCTCTGTACTGTTTTACTGTGGCTGTACCATTTTTTCCCCACCAGCAGTGTGCAAGTGTTTCAGTTTCTCTACATTCTTGTAAACATTTGTGGGTTGTTTTTATTTCTGAGTATGTTGACACACAATGTTACTTTTTATTTTTAATAAATGACATTCTTATAGGTGTGAGATGATACCTCATTGTTGATTTGTTTTGTATTTCCTGGATGATTAATGACGAATATCTTTTCATATACCTACCGGCTATTTGTATATCTTCCTTGAGAAATGTCTATTCAAAGTCTGCCCATTTTTAAATTAGGTTATTTGTTTTTTTACCATTGAGTTGTAGGAGTTTCTTACATATTTTGGAGATTTACTGCCTATCAGAAAATGGTTTACAAATACCTTCTCCCAGGGGCGCCTGGGTGGCTCAGTCAGTTAAGTGTCTGCCTTCGGCTGAGGTCATGATCCCGGGGTCCTGGGATTGAGTCCCATGTTGGGCTCCTTGTTCAGCGGGGAGTCTGTTTCTCCCTCTCTATCTGCTGCTCCCCCTGCTTGTGCTCTCTTTCTCTCTGTCAAATAAATAAATAAAATCTTACAACAACAACAACAACAAATAACTTCTCCCATTCTATAACTTGCCTTTTTACTCTGTTGTTTCCTTTGCCATGCTGGTATAGAAGATGGGGTCTTTGGGAGTGCTTATGTCATGAGGTGGAACCTTCATGAATGAGATTACTTCTCTTATGAAAAAGATCACACAGAACTCCCTAGGTTTTGCTGCTATTGGAGGATATGGGAAGTCTGTGACATGGGAGGGCACACACCCAACCAGACTGATACCCTGATCTTAGACTTCCAGCCTCCACAACTGTGAGAAGTAAATTTCTGTTGTTTATAAGCTATCTAGTCTCTGGTATTGTGTTATACCAATATGAATGGATTAAGACATTCTCTATCCTCCTTGTTCATATCCTTTCTATAGGGAAACTTATTTACCCTCCAGGTATTGGGATTATCACCTGCTGATGGCTCATAGATGTGCCCCCATAAGGAATACCCCCAATATAGGAAACAGGCTCCTTCATGGAAGGCTCACAGAAAATACCTGGTTGCTATAGGATTTCAAAACCTGGCTCTCTTGCCTCAGTTTTGGACAACTCCCAAAATGTATCACTTGAGACCTCAGTTGACATGTTGTGTGTCAGCTTCTCCTTCTACTCATCCCTTTCTCACAAGTGTATTACCTAAGAGCTTATTCCAATGAAGCTCTTCACACAGAAACTACTTCATTGTCTCAACAAAATCAGTCTAAGAGAGCTGACACCAGAAGTTGTCCTAGAAACAGACTAAAAAATGACATTTAGGATATGGATCATTTGTCAGTTGGCCAGCAATAAGTCAGCCAGCAGTAAGGACCTTATTACAGGTAGAAGGTAGAGTATCACTAGCTCCTAGAATGCTGTAACAGTGGAATTGTTGAAATGTTTAGCTGTGAGAAGTTTGGTTGGGATGCTTTTTAAGGAAAAAGAAAAAAATATTGTTTTGCACAATATATATGTTACTAGAGAAGTATCAAGAAATAATGACTCTAAGAACTGTGGAATTGGGTGCCAGTTACCTAAGGTCATTGGTTCAATGAAGAGAAATAATGAGAGGCACAGTGTAATTAATCAGCAATTCAAGCAAAATATGAAAGATTGTTTTCTTAGCAGCATTTAAGGAAACTCACAGATTTCCTACAATTAATGATTAGACAGAACAGACAAGGCTCAGGGTAATTATAAGAGTATCAGAACTTTAGGTAATGTTGCATTCTTCTATACCAAAGTCAGGGGGAAAATAAGGAATGAGACCCTAAGAGTTGGGATGCATGTGACTGGAGAGAAACAGTTAAGTATCTTAGAATCCCAGATTCTCCTGAACCCACTGTGCCCACAAAAATGGATAAACTTCCCTTCTTAAAAGATACTGACCTCCCTTGATTTGCAATTCTGCAGAAGCCTCATGTGAGGCATGTGACTTGTAAGGCGATGCTTGTCCTTAGCTTTTACTGCTACCTCCTCCTTTCGCAACCAGAGCAATAGCATGTGTGAATCCCAGTATTGCAGTGGAGGGATGCACTGACTTGCTGAAGGAGAATAGAGACTCCATAAAGAAGCTGAAGGATCTAGCTTACAAATACAAACATGGGAATAGATTTAGAGGGGGTTGGATCAACAGGGAGAGAACATAAAGTTGAACATTGGAAATTTTTGTAACATGGAAACATTCATCCATAATGCACAAATTTTATACCCTTTTAAGTACCATGAGAGATGGCACTAACATAGTGTCAGTGTGGGCCTTAACAGCTTGGAAAAAGTGTTGGTTCACAACAAATAAAGTTGGAATGCTGGAACTTTCCATATTAACAATTAGTTCAGGCCCTTACTACTCTGTGATTGTGCTCTGGCAATAGCCATGTGATTTGCCTTCCAGACTCCAAGGAGAAATACATTACTTTTGTTCATTTCTCAGTATCGTAGCTTAGAAAATATAAAGTTGATGAACAAAAAATGGTCTCAGGAGAAGGTATTTTCTAGCAGGTTATTTTCTGTTGGTTTTAATATGTAGAAATCTCATTATAAAATTTGATTCTCATATTTCTAGTAACATAAAAAGGAATTGAAAACATAATTTTGATGGATGATATCATCTGGACTCTAGAACTCTGACCTTTTGCCCAAATAATTCTAATTACTTGTATGGGAGATATTGACCTAGTGCTATAAACTCAATTTTAATTCAAAGGGTGATCTAATGAGGAATACAGTAGAGGCTCTGCAACATTTTCAATTACACATGTGGTTTAGCTTTTTAACTAGAAATTCCTATAGCCCATTTCTCAAAAATCAATGGCAAAATCTATACCAAATTTGAAGTGGAGCACACACACAAAATGCACATTTACACATAAATGAACTTAAGAATCAAAAAACTATTTCTGCTAACCCATCTCAGCTTACAGCAAAAATACTGCAAAAACACATTTAAACTGATCAGCCAAAACTGCCTATATTTATTCATTGGTAGGAGCAAAAAAAGCAAATAATACTTTTGTATGCAGTAAGTCCCTTACCTTACTTGATAGTCTCTTAACTCTTCAACTACTTTAATTTCAAATACTTACAGATTACCTACTGTATACATGACACTATGGTAGTTGCTTGATGCTGATGAATAAAATAGGGTCCTTGATGAGAAGGAACTGATTATGTAATGGTGTACAAATTTGGTCCCCTGCTTAATACCATAAAATTTATATTCTTCAAAAATGACATTTATGATATGATCAGTAATATCTATTTCCTCATTAATCTATAAATCTCATGACAACCTGGGTTGTGTCTGCTTTGCTTATTTTTAATCCACATAGTCTGGCTTAATCCTTATAAGATGTCAAGGTTTTATAAATATTTCTTGAATGAATGGATGATGCAAGTTTGCAATACAGTGCTGAATAAGATAAGTATTCTAAAGAGATACAACTCAAAGGGTTGGTGTTTAACATCCAGTTGACAGGATGAGGAAAATAGCATTTGAGAATGGATTTAGAAAATGGACTGGATTGAGACAGATTGGCATGGGTAGAGATATTCAAGAAGAAAGACATGTAGGAAGAAAGGGCATGCAAATGAAGAATCATAAATTCTGATACCCAGGTACTATTTAGTTTATGGAGGTACATATATCTATGTATGTATGTATACGTCATTTGTATATGGCTTTCCATATTTGGGTAAGGAGAGAATGAATGAGTTCCAAGCTTATCTTCCTTGAGTTTTTTATTGTGTCCATATATTAATTTAATGTATTTTCTTGTCTGTGTATGTGGGGGGAGAGGATGCTGCCTTTGAGTACTTTTCTGGAGGTTAATACTGAGGAGGAGCAGAAATGAGTGAGTGAGGAGAGTGAGTCAGGCAAGGGAGGGAAAGCCATGAAGAATGTGTTAATGAGCTGTTCATTCTGGATGCAACTAGGGCATAGTTCCACTGAGGACTGTGTAGAATACACTTCAAGATTATCAAGGCTTTATTTCCACTTGCTTCTCTCTACTCCCTTTAAAAAATTCCATAGAAGCCATTTTGATTTTGATAATTTTTTTTCAGTTCTCTTTTCTTTAATTTTCTTTCATTTTGTTTCATCTTAGTAATTATGAGGGCAATGCTTTAAGATTCTGATAACTATTCTGTGGTGATGAGTTTACAAAGCTAAGTGGGTCTTTCATTTTGCTGAGAACCTGAATGCAATTATTGTGCTCAGATTTCAATATATGTATAATGGTCAATACTTCTATATATACTTGATGTGCTTTGTTATTACCTTCAAATCAATCACAAATATTTTTCTTTTGTTTACCACATGGATTTCAGTTTGTGTACTTGTTACTGAAAATGAACAGGTTGCTTTGGATTTGTTTGTTTTTAATGTGCTTGGGTTTAGAGCATCTTCATACAGTAGGAAAAGGTTTTGTCTTCTTTTGGATTTTAGTGTTTGGTATCTAACACAGTCCTGGTTAGACCATAAGAACTGAGGAAGTACCTGGTGATTATTTGGTCATTAAAATTAAGTATTACTTTTTCTACCTTATTGGAAAATGTTTCAAGGATGTAGGAAAAACTCTTTTTTGACTTTTGTTAGAAATATGAATGCTTTCTACTTGCCTTAGTACATTTATTCCATTAATAATGTGTTTATCAGAAAAAATGTAGCTTTTCTTAACAATGTAGTATGAAGTACTTATGTTTATATATGCAAAATATTTAGTTATTTGGCATATATGGCATGCCGTATTGAAAAAGAGACGTTAGTCATAGTTTTCCAAACATGAAAATACTTCCTCATATTTATTCATGTAATAAATACTGAATGGTATCTACTCTGTGAAAATTACTAGATTCAAAGGATAGAAATTATATGAAAATTCTCTGAAAATGGTAGGATTAGGGGCACTTGGGTGGCTCAGTCAGTTGAATGTCTGGCTCTTAATTTCAGCTCAGGTCATGATTTCAGGGTCATGAGATTGAGCCCTGCATCAGGATCCACGCTCAGCGTGGAGTTTGCTTGAATTTCCCTCTCCCTTTGCCTCTGCCCTTCCCCCACCTCTAAAATAGGTAAGCAAAATCTTAAAAAAAAAAAAAAAAATGGGAGGATGCACTATATTACCTGATCCACGCAGAAAAGAATAACATGAGGTAGCAATGGAATGGAATATGAGATTTGCTGTATTGCTGAGACCTGGGCAAGTTTATCAGACAAGAAGCAGCAGTGGAACTTGATAGTAACTAGAAAAGTTTCCAGGAGAATATCACTCTCAGTGTATACTGTGCAAAGATGTGGTATAGAACCACGAGCCAGGCAGCAGACAACCAGGTCAGAGGCACTTGCAGTAATATGTGGCATAGGTCAACAATTTTTTAGACATATCCTAGAACCCCCTTTTTGAGAGATTACTCATATTCTGGGCATTGAGTTAAAATACTTTACATAAATTATCCTTAAGCCTGAAAACCATTCTACATGATTGGTTGTATTATTTCCCCAATTTACAAATAAAAAAAATATGAATAGTCAATTATCTTCCCAAAATGAAAGACTATGTGATACAGTTGGGATTTGAACAGACTATAAAGCCATTCTTGAAACCCTTCACGCTGCCCCATCACACACTACTTCTGGGGTAGGTTTCTGTTGATACAGACTTCCTAGACAGCTAGTTGATGAAATGGAACAATATCTTTTAAAGGGTCACATCTTTTGATAGAATAATTCTAAATCTAACAATTCATTACATGGAAATGATAAAGACTATACACAGGGTTATATATAAGGGTATCATCACAGTAGTTTTTACAATAGGAAAGTGCTGGAAAAAAACTGAACTTCAGAATTAGAGGATTAGTTAAATAAATTATGTTATATTCAAAGAATGAAACACTATGCTTCCATTTAAAAATCATGTTTTATAAATTGCTTAATTGTATGATAAAATGTTCATAGTTAAAATAAAAAGGAAGATGCTAAAAGTTTATGTTCCCTATCATCTTATTGAATATATGGATATAACATGTGGAACAGAATATACCAAAATTATTATCTCTGTAGGGTTATATTATAAAAAATTAAAAATTCAGTATGTTTTCTTCAGTTTTCAATTTTATATGAAATCATGTTCAATCATTAAATAAGTAAATAAACAAGAAACTATTCCTGTGTATTCACACTTCATATTTTACTGAATTAAATAGATATATACAGAAAAAAATTAATGTGAAAACATAAGGTTTTCACAGGCCAATGGCTTTCCACCCTCAATATCTAGAGAGATGAGCAAATATTAAAAATCAAGAAAACGAGTGAAGAATAACATTAACATTCCCAAAATGCTGCTTGTATTAGTTTCTTAGGGCTGCTATAAAAGATTACAAGAGGTGCCTGGGTGGCTCGATTGGATGCACATCCAACTCTTGGTTTCAGCTCAGGTCATGATCTCAGGGTTGTGAGATCAAGCCCCATGTCAGGCTCCACACTTAGTGAGGAATCTGCTTGAGATTCTCTCCCTCTCCTTCTCCCCCCCTCCCCGTTCATGTTCTCTCTCTCTCATTTTCTCAAATAAATAAATAAATCTTAAAAAAAAAATACCACAAACTCGGTGGCTTAAAACAACAATTCTCTCATGGTTGTAAAGGCCAGAATTCTACAATTAAGGTGTCTAGATGCTTAGCTCTACTGAAGACTCCAGGGGAAAATCCTTCCTTGCCTCTTCCAGCTTCCGTTGATTCCAGGAATATTTCAGTTTGGGACTACATAACTATAGTCTCTGCTCTATCTTCACATGGTTTCCTGTCCTGATGTCTCTGTGCCCCAAATCTCCTTTCCTTTCTCTTATAAAAAAGGTCATTAGATTTGGGCCCACTCTAAATCCAGGATGATCTCATTTTGAAATTGGTAATTTAATTGCTACCATAAAAATTCTGTTTCTAAAAAAATTCACATTCATAGTTCCTGGGGGTTGGGACTTGGACATATTTTCAGGGGGTCACTACTCTATTCTGCATTAGTGTCTGCACTGGCTGTAGAGGGCGTATGTCTAACTCCCCTCACTTCTTCCAAGTGTTTGCTCACATATTACCACTCCAAGTCTTTTCGTGATCATCCCATTTAACATTGCAATTCCCACCTTGTATTTACTCCCAATCATCCTATCTTGAATTGTAACAAACAAATTTTGTAGTATGTAGCTTACATATGTATTATGTTATGGTTACACAAGCACACACATGTGTAAATACCATTAGAGCAGATATTTTGATGGTTTTCTCTATGGACTTTTAACAAGCAACTAGAATACTAAAATTGGTCAATAAATATTACTTAAATTAATGGAAAGTCATATTATTCCTCTCCTCTTAGCCATCTAATGGCACCCCATTTTACTCAGAGTGAGACATTTACATTCAATCTATAATATTTTTATTATGGACTATAACATAAAATCTATGAAACAAATGTATTTCTTAAATAATATATAAAACTAATTTGTGTAACCATTATTTAGATAAGGAAATAAAATATTGCCAGTACCCCTAGAAAGCTCTCATGTGTGTTTTCCTGGTCATAATTTCTTTCTTCTTTCCTAAAGGTTACCTCAGCTCTGATATCTGTGATAATTACTTCTTTGCTTTTCTTTATACTTCTTATACTTATGTAATTATGTATCAATAAATAATAAAATTTAGTGATTTTTTTTAAATGTATGTAAATTCAGACGTTCATACCACCCATGTGCAGTTTTGTTTCGCTTTTTTTCTGGCTTTAAGTGGCAAAATCATGTTTCTAAATGTTATCCATATATTGAGGATAGATATACATATTATTTTCTCTCACTTCTCTCAGTGTAACTACAATATTGTATAGATATACCACAATTTATTTTTTTTTAATTTATTTATTTGAGAGAGAGAGAACATGAGAGTGGGGAGGGTTAGAGGGAGAAGCAGACTCCCTGCTTCCTGGGACTCCAGGATCATGACCTGAGCCAAAGCCAGTTGCTTAACCCAATGAGCCACCCAGGCACCCTAGATATACCACAGTTTATTAATCCATACTCCTACCAAACACTTGGTTTGTTTCCAGTTGGGGTAATTATGAATAATACTGTTATAAATATTCTATATATTTAACCTGCCACACATAATCATGCAATACTGTAGATTATATAACAAAAGAGTTAAATTAGTGGTATTCAGTTAGAGGTATTCAATTTGAGGAAATGGGCCCAACTGTTTTGCAAATAAATATTATCATTCTCTACTCCAACAGCATTATATCACTCTACATTTTCTCTAACACTTGGTTTTGTCAGACATTTAATGTTTGTGAGTGTGGAGTGGTACATAACATTCTGATTTTAATTTTAATTCCCCTAATTACAAGTGAAGTTAAGCACTTTTCATATGCTATTTGATATTTGGATTTTCTCTATTGTGAAATGCTCTTTTAAGTAATTTTCCCATTTTTCTACTGGGTGACTGTTGTTTTCTAATTGATTTATGGTAGTATTTATATATTCTGAATATGAGCCTTTGTTGGTTTATGGGTCATAATTTTTAGACTTAACACTTGCTTTTCTTTGATTTTGATATTCTCTTTTGATGAATAGAAGTCCTTAATTTTAATGTGGTCAGATTTATCAGTCATTGACTTTATTAAAAGTTGATCAAATGATTTGAAATGTATAATTGTAGAAGCTCGATAAAGAGATCTATATCAAAACAAGAAGTCTTGGAGTAGTGATAGTGATAAACACATAGTAATTGATAGGAGAGTTCAAGGAAATAAACCTGATTAAAGACTTTAGCATTAGATTGAAAAGAGGAGTACACTTGAGGCTATTTGACATTAACTTATGCCATGTATGACCTCTGAGTAAGCAGTTCCTAGTGATTGAAAAAGCTGTTGTGAAATTGGGTTATGTGCATAGCAATTTTACAAAACAATCTCTCTCATGTTGTTATTAATTACTTTTATTTAATATATTCATACAACAAATTAAAGAGAAATGCCATATGAGTCATAAAACATAAAAGTGGTGAGAATAGTTATCTTTAGAAATTTCAGCATTTTTTTTTTTTCAATGTAGAAGTGAGTGACTCTCCAGTCATCAATAAAATAGCACTAAAGCTCAATCTATGAAAAGTAATTCATTTTATACAACAGACATTTTTTTCTTGGTTGGTTTGAAAAGCTTACTCAGGGACTGATATAATACAAATACTGCCAGGTTATCTTTAGTGTACATCTTAAAGCAAAACGAAACAGACATATTCAACTCCGCATTTGTAAAAATATCTTAAGGGATTAAAACAAACTAATAGAATTTTTAAAGAAATTGAATGCCTTTTTCTATGTTTATTTTCTGATAGAACTCAAGTGAGGCTGCCCTTGGAAGAATAGTTTCATATGGAATGCAAACATCCCAGCACAAACATTCATGTGAGTTAGAAACATCTAATACCAACTGTGTGCAATGTCACTATTGACCAAAATGCTACTGGATGCCTTTGAAATAACCACTTAAATTCTTTTTTCCCAAGGAGCACACATAGCACTCTATATTTTTCATATTAATCTAATATATAAATGTACATATATCTGATACATAGACTATGTAATATGATATATAGACTATACCACAATAAACATCTAAAAATACTACTTTGATTATAAAAAAACTTTTTTTTTTTTAGATTTTTTAAAAAATTTATTTATTTGACAGAGAGATAGCACAAGTAGGCAGAGTGGCAGGCAGAGGGAAAGAGAGAAGCAGGCTCTCTGCCGAACAGGGAGCCCGATGCGGGGCTCAATCCCAGGACCCTGGGATCATGACCTGAGTCGAAGGCAGCCGCTTAACCGACTGAGCCACCCAGGTGCCCCTAAAAAAACTTCATTTGAGTGTAAGGAAGGATATGTCTTTTTCTTAATACAGAAGTGTGGTACTCCATGTGTAATATAATATGGAAACAAACACATTTAAATTTTTGATTGAATATGGAAGCAGTAAGATCCAAGTTTAGTTAGCAATGATGCTCAGACTGTTGCAGATACTTTCATTTCAATCAATAAATCAGTCAATGTTATAGGTGACAAATATGAATTATAAACATGTTCAGAGTCTAATTTATGATTTTAGGGATTCACATATATATTTCAGAGATTCTCATAAATTTCTTTAACTCTAAAAATATTGTCATTTGTTTTCATGGGTTTAAAGTAGTCAACACACAACTTATTAATTAATTAATTAATTAATTTATTTATTATTTTATTATGTTATGTTAATCACCATACATTACATCATTAGTTTTTGATGTAGTGTTCCATGATTCATTGTTTGCGTATAACACCCAGTGCTCTATTCAGTACATGCCCTCTTTGATACCCATCACCAGGCTAATCCATCACCCCCCTCTAGAACCCTCAGTTTGTTTCTCAGAGTCCATAGTCTCTCATGGTTCATCTCCCCCTCTGATTTCCCCTTCATTTCTCCCTTCCTGCTATCTTCTTTTTTTTTTATTTTAACATATAATGTATTATTTGTTTCCGAGGTACAGGTCTGTGATTCAACAGTCTTACACAGTTCACAGCGCTCACCATAGCACATAACCTCCCCAATGTCTATCACCCAGCCACCCCATCCCTCCCCCCACACCACTCCAGCAACCCTCAGTTTGTTTCCTGAGATTAAGAATTCCTCATATCAGTGAGATCATATGATACATGTCTTTCTCTGATTGACTTATTTTGCTCAGCATAGTACCCTCCAGTTCCAACCATGTCGTTGTAAATGGCAAGATTTCATTCCTTTTGATGGCTGCATAATATTCCATTGTATATATATACCACTTCTTCTTTATCCATTCATCTGTCGATGGACATCTTGGCTCTTTCCATAGTTTGGCTATTGTGGACATTGCTGCTATAAACATTGGGGTGCACGTACCCCTTCGGATCCCTACAATTGTATCTTTGGGGTAAATACCCAGTAGTGCAATTGCTGTGTCATAGGGCAGCTCTATTTTCAACTTTTTGAGGAACCTCCATACTGTTGTCCAGAGTGGCTGCACCAGCTTGCATTCCCACCAACAGTGTAGGAGGGTTCCCTTTTCTCCACATCCCTGCCAACATCTGTCATTTCCTGACTTGTTAATTTTAGCCATTCTGACTGGTGTGAGGTGGTATCTCATTGAGGTTTTGATTTGGATTTCCCTGATGCCGAGCGATGTTGAACACTTTTTCACATGTCTGTTGGCCATTTGGATGTCTTCTTTGCAGAAATGTCTGTTCATGTCTTCTGCCCATTTCTTGATTGGATCATTTGTTCTTTGGGTGTTGAGTTTGATAAATTCTTTATAGATATTGGATACTAGCCCTTTACCTGATATGTCATTTGCAAATATCTTCTCCCATTCTGTCGGTTGTCTTTTGGTTTTGTTGACTGTTTCCTTTGCTGTGCAAAATCTTTTTATTGTGATTAAGTTCCAATAGTTCATTTTTGCCCTTGCTTCCCTTGCCTTTGGCGATGTTTCTAGGAAGAAGTTGCTGCGGCTGAGTTCAAAGAGGTCGCTGCCTGTGTTCTCTTTTAGGATTTTGATGGACTCCTGTCTCACATTGAGGTCTTTCAACCATTTTGAGTCTATTTTTGTGTGTGGTGTAAGGAAATGTTCCACTTTCATTCTTCTACATGTGGCTGTCCAATTTTCCCAACATCATTTGTTGAAGCGACTGTCTTTTTTCCATTGGACATTCTTTCCTGCTTTGTCAAAGATTAGTTGACCATAGAGTTGAGGGTCCATTTCTGGGCTCTTTATTCTGTTCCATTGATCTATGTGTCTGTTTTTGTGCCAGTCCCATACTGTCTTGATGATGACAGCTTTGTAATAGAGCTTGAAGTCCGGAATTGTGATGCCACCAGCTTTGCTTTGCTTTTTCAACGTTCCTCTGGCTATTTGGGGTCTTTTCTAGTTCCATACAAATTTTAGGATTATTTCTTCCATTTCTTTGAAAAAAGTTAATGGTATTTTGATAGGGATTGCATTAAATGTGTAGATTGCTCTAGGTAGCATTGACATCTTCACAATGTTCTTCCAATCCATGAGCATGGAACGTTTTTCCATTTCTTTGTGTCTTCCTCAATTTCTTTCATGAGTATTTTATAGTTTTCTGAGTACAGATTCTTTGCCTCTTTGGTTAGATTTATTCCTAGGTATCTTATGGTTTTGGGTGCAGTTGTAAATGGGATTGACTCCTTAATTTATCTTTCTTCTGTCTTGTTGTTGGTGTATACAAATGCTGCTGATTTCTGTGCATTGATTTTATATCCTGCCACTTTACTGAATTCCTGTATGAGATCTAGCAGTTTTGGGGTGAAGTCTTTTGGGTTTTCCACATAAAGTATCATATCATCTGCAAAGAGTGAGAGTTTGACTTCTTTGATGATTCGGATGCCTTTTATTTCTTTTTGTTGTCTGATTGCTGTGGCTAGGAGTTCTAATACTATGTTGAATAGCAGTGGTGATAGTGAACATCCATGCCATGTTCCTGACCTTAGGAGTAAAGCTCTCAGTTTTTCCCCATTGAGAATGGTATTTGCTGTGGGTTTTTCATAGATGCCTTTTATGATATTGAGGTATGTACCCTCTATTTCTACACTCTGAAGAGTTTTGTTCAAGAAAGTATGCTGTACTTTGTCAAATGCTTTTTCTGCATCTATTGAGAGGATCATATGGTTCTTGTTCTTTCTTTTATTAATGTATTGTATTACATTGATTGATTTGCAGATGTTAAACCAACCTTGCAGCCCAGGGATAAATCCCACTTGGTCGTGGTGAATAATCCTTTTAATGTACTGTTGGATCCTATTGGCTAGTATTTTGGTGAGAATTTTTGCATCCATGTTCATCAAGGTTATTGGTCTGTAATTCTCCTTTTTGGTGGGGTTTTTGTCTGGTTTTGGGATCAAGGTAATGGTGTCCTCATAAAACGAGTATGGAAGTTTTCCTTCCATTTCAATTTTTTGGAACAGTTTCAGAAGAATAGGTATTAATTCTTCTTAAAATGGTTGGTAGAATTCCCCTGGGAAGCCATCTGGCCCTGAGCTCTTGTTTGTTCGGAGATTGTTGATTACTGCTTCACTTTCCTTGGTGGTTATAGGTCTATTCCGGTTTTCTATTTCTTCCTGGTTCAGTTTAGGTAGTTTATATATCTCTAGGAATGCACCCATTTCTTCCAGATTATCTAATTTGCTGGCATATACTTGCTCATAATATGTTCTTATAATTGTTTGTATTTCTTTGGTGTTGGTTGTGATTGCTCCCCTTTCATTTATGATTTTGTTCATTTGGGTCATTTCTCTTTTCTTTTTGATAAGTCTGGCCAGGGGTTTATCAATCTTATTAATTCTTTCAAAGAACTAGCCTCTAGTCTCCTTCATCTGTTCTATTGTTCTTTTGGTTTCTATTTCATTGATTTCTGCTCTGATCTTTATTATTTCTCTTCTCCTGCTGGGTTTAGGCTTTATTTGCTGTTCTTTCTCCAGCTCCTTTAGGTGTAGGGTTAGGTTGTATTTTGAGACCTTTCTTGTTTCTTGAGAAAAGCTTGTATTGCTATATACTTTCCTTTAGGACCGTCTTTGCTGCATCCCGAAGATTTTGAACAGTTGTGTTTTCATTTTCATTTGTTTCCATGAATTTTTTAAATTCTTCTTTAATTTCCTGGTTGACCCATTCATTCTCTAGTAGGATGTTCTTTAGCCTCCATGTATTTGAGTTCTTTCCAACTTTCCTCTTGTGATTGAGTTCTAGTTTCAAAGCATTGTGGTCTGAAAATATGCAGGGAATGATCCCAATCTTTTGGTACCGGTTGAGACCTGATTTGTGACCTAGGATGTTATCTATTCTGGAGAATGTTCCATGGGCACTAGAGAAGAATGTGTATTCTGTTGCTTTGGGATGGAATGTTCTGAATATATCTGTGAAGTCTATTTGGTCCAGTGTGTCATTTAAAGCCTTTATTTCCTTGTTGATCTTTTGCTTAGATGATCTGTCCATTTCAGTGAGGGTGGTGTTCAAGTCCCCCACTATTATTGTATTGTTGTCGATGTGTTTCTTTGCTTTTGTTATTAATTGGCTTATATAATTGGCTGCTCCCATGTTAGGGACATAGATATTTACAATTGTTAGATCTTCTTGTTGGATAGACCCTTTAACTATGATATAGTGTCCTTCCTCATCTCTTATTATAGTCTTTGGTTTAAAATCTAATTTGTCTGATACAAGGATTGCCACCCTAGCTTTCTTTTGGTGTCCATTAGCATGGTAAATTGTTTTCCACCCCCTCACTTTCAATCTGGGGGTGTCTTTGGGTCTAAAATGAGTCTCTTGCAGACAGCAGTTCGATGGGTCTTGTTTTTTTATCCAATCTGATAGCCTGTGTCTTTTGATTGGGGCATTTAGCCCATTCACATTCAGGGTAACTATTGAAAGATATTAATTTAGTGCCATTATATTGCCTGTAAGGTGACTGTTACTGTATATTGTCTCTCTTCCTTTCTGGTCTATGTTACTTTTAGAGTCTGTTTTTGCTTAGAGGACCCCTTTCAATATTTCTTGTAGGGCTGGTTTCGTGTTTGCAAATTCCTTTATTTTTTTTTGTCCTAGAAGCTTTTTTTCTCTCCTTCTATTTTCAATGACAGCCTAAGTGGATATAATATTCTTGGCTGCATAGTTTTCTCATTTAGTGCTCTGAATATATATTGCCAGTCCTTTCTGGCCTGCCAGGTCTCTGTGGATAGGTCTGTTGCCAATCTAATGTTTCTATCATTGTAGGTCACAGATCTCTTGTTCCGAGCTGCTTTCAGGATTTTCTCTTTGTCTCTGAGACTTGTAATTTTACTATTAGATGTCAGGGTGTTGACTTATTTTTATTGATTTTGAGGGGGGTTCTCTGTGCCTCCTGGATTTTGATGCCTGTTTCCTTCCCCAAATTAGGGAATTTCTCCACTATAATTTTGTCTAATATACCTTCTGCCCCTCTCTCTTTCTTCTTCTTCTGGGATTCCAGTTATTCCAATATTGTTTCATCTTATGGTATCACTTATCTCTCGAATTCTGCCCTCATGATCCAGTAGTTGTTTATCTCTCTTTGTCTCAGCTTCTTTATTTTCCATCATTTGGTCTTCTATATCACTATTTCTCTCTTCTGCCTCATTTATCCTAGCAATTAGAGCCTCCATTTTTGATTGTACCTCATTAATAGCCTTTTTGATTTCTACTTGGTTAGATTTTAGTTCTTTTATATCTCCAGAGAGGGTTTCTCTAATATCTTCCATGCATTTTTCAAGCCCAGCTAGTATCTTTAAAATCATCATTCTGAACTCTAATTCCAACATCTTACTAATGTCCATATTGATTAGGTTCCTGGCAGTGGGTGCTGCCTCTTGTTCTATTCTTGAGGTGATTTTTTCCATCTTGTCGTTTTGTCCAGGGGAGAATAGATGAATGAAAGAACAAAATGCTAAAAGGGTAACAAGGACCCAAGAAAAATATACACTAAACAAATCAGAAGAGACCTGAAACCGGGGGGAGAAGAAATGGAAAGAAAGAAAAAAGAAAAAAAAAAGAAAAAGAAAAAGATAAAAAAACAAAACAAAACAATATGATCAAATATGTTCAGGCTGGTGCATAGATCAGTGCCACACACTAGATTTTAGGCGTATTTTGGTCTGTTAGAAGAAAGTGCCTCCCAAAATTTTAAAGAAAGAAAAATTTATATATGTACAAAAATAAGGGTAAATACGATGAAAGGATGGAATACGACTGTAAAGATGAAAATTATAAAAGATTTTATAAAAGGAATTGATAATTTAAGAAGTTGGTTGAAAAAAGAAAGAAGAGGATTTAAAAAAAAAAAGGGAGAGAATGTGATCAGGCAGGAGACTAGAACAAAGCTATACACTAGAGATTTAGGGTATATTTTGGTCTGTTAGAAGAAATTGTATGCCAAAATTTTAAAGAGAGAACAACTTATATATATACCCAAAATAAGATTAACTACTATGAAGGGATAGAATATGAGTCTAAAAATGAAAATTAAAAAAGATTTTTAAAAAAGGGATTGATAAGATGTTGGTTGAAAAGGGAAAAAGAAAAATTAAAAAAAAAAGAAAATTTAATAAATTAACTTTGAAAGACTAAAGAATCAGGGGGAAAAAAGCCATGAATTCTATGTGCTGTATTTCCCTAGTTCTGACGTTCTCATTGATCGGTAAACTTCATCTTGGCTGGCTGTTCTTGCTGATCTTCTGGGGGAGGGGACTGTTGCCGTGGTTCTCAGATGTCTTTGCCGGAGGCGGAATTGCCCCACCCTTGCTGGTCTGGGCTAAGTAATCTGCTCGGGTTTGCTCTCGGGAGCTTTTGTACCCTGCAAGCTTTCCGTACAGCTTTGGAGGACGAGAGTGAAAATGGCGTCCTCCCAATCTCTGCCCTGGTGGAGCCGAGAACTCGGGACCCCACTCCTCGGTGAGCCCCCAGAGTAAAGCAGTCAATCACTCCCGTCTCCCCGATCTCCAGCCGCACTCCATGCTCACCTGGCCTGTGACCCAACATTTCCATCTCTGGCATCTAACCCCATGTGGAGTCTCCAAACCCAGCAGATCCCTGCGGTGCGCTCCCGCGCCGCTCCTCCCCGGGGAGGAAGGGGAGTCTCCCCAGATCTGCCACTTGTTGGGTCCCTGCTGGAAGAGCAGTGGCCCGACTGTGCTGCGGATCACGGTTTATGGCAACCCCAAGCTGAGAGCCCACTCCTCGGCTCCATCTCTGCAGCCGGCTTCCCCGCTCCGATACCTGGGAGCTCTGCCGCACTCAGGCATCCCTGGTCTTTCTGTGACCCTGAGGGTCCTGAGACCACACTGTGCCAGTGAGGGTTCCACCCCCCACTTAGCCACTGGAGCGACGTCCCTCAGCGGAGTCGACTTCTAAAAGTTCCAATTTTGTGCTCTGCTGCTCTATCACTTGCAGGTAGCAGCCGATGGAGGCCCCCTCCCCCCGTGGTCTATCCTCCTGAATATCACCTCGGATTCACTTCTCCAAACATCCTACCTTCCAGAAAGTGGTCGCTTTTCTGTTAAGAGAGTTGCTGCTTTTCTTTTCTTCTATCTCCTGTTGAGTTCGTAGGTGTTCAGAATGGTTTGATCCCTATCTAGCTGAATTCCTGGGACCAGACGAAATTTAGATCTCCTACTCCTCTGCCATCTTGCTCCTCCCCCTCCAATTTATTTTTAAGATGCTCAAGGTTAAGGAGGCTTAGCCAAGAAAGGATACTGGAAACCCTCTCTTTATTTCTCTCCTTCTCAATCCTAATCTTAAATGTAGCTAATTGTTGCATGTGGGAGATAATCTCTCTTCAATTTATGATCCTGGTGTCACCAGAGACATATTCCTTGCAAGTATGACAGAAGGTTTTCCTCTCTTTCTGAGTAGTAGAAATTTTAATGAATAGCTATTCTTCAGCATGAAGGGCTTTTAAAGTTTAGGAGAGTAATGGATCTGCTGATAATCTTGTTTCTTCCAATAGTTTAGATGGATGGGATTTAGAGGGAAAGTACACCCTTTGTCTTGCTTATCAAGGTAAGCCAATTTACTGAATTCTCACAATACATTAAATTTTGTGCCATTACTCTTTATTCACATTGATTTTTATCATCCATCTCATTTTTATCTCTTGTTGAATTCTGAGAAAAAAAATGGATATAAATTTTTTGACAAATCTTGATTAACTACAAATACTATTTAAATATAGCTTTGGCATGGTTGTGAATGAAACAAAAATAATTTATATATGTGTACATATTTATTCTAAGTAGATTTTGTGCTAATTTCTGAAAACTAATATCTCCACTGTTATATTTCAAAATGAGTATATTTTCAGATGTACTTGATAAAGAAAATGGTTTTCTAAAGGCTTTAAAAATAAAGTTCATCTAATGGACTTTTGATTTTAAAAAGAGTGCATATATATTTTACTCTAAAAGTCTTTTTACTGAGTCCCCATGGGATATTAATGCCCACATCTTAGTATGTTTCTTGTCAAGCTTAATGTACCAAAGGCAAAACTAAGTGCATTATATTTTGTAGTGTGTGTGTGTGTGTGTGTGTATGTGTTTGTGTGTGGACAATAAGATAGCAGTCCTTTAAGGGAAAAACATGAAATGTAAGTCTATAAAGCTATATTTTTAGACTTCAGTTTCTTTTTACTGCTTTTCTATTAAAGTTAATCTTAATAGTGTAAAAAAAACTTCTACTTCAAACATATCACTTTTTTCAGGCTTCCAAATGTGACTAAGTATTCTACTAAAATTGTATTTTGCATAATTGCAGTTAGACTTGAATCCAATCCTTATTGAAAAAAAGATTTAGTTCTAAAATAACAGGGACCAAGACCAACCATTAATATTTAAATGAGAGAAACATGATCTCTGTGCAGTATGAGACCTTAAATAAGTTTTTTTCTACATCCTAGATCATATCCAAAATAAGTTTCAACAAAATATAGACATTTAAAAAATTTGCAGGCTTGACTTATATAACAAATATTTGTTCCAACTCATTGTTATTTCTCCTATTAACAGGTTTGGCAAAATACAAAATTGATTATGATTGTCATATAAAAATTCTGAATTAACAATTTTGTTCCAGATCATTGATGACCATTTTCAAACAATATTATTTCTAGAACACAGGCATAGAACTTTTCCTCAATCTCTTGCTTCTAAATGAGAAGCCATAAATGATATAAACTACAAAATCATATATCCATCAGCAATGGAAATCTAAGATGGTTTTCCAATGCGTGAAAGCTGGAGAGACTTTCACTTGAGACAGAATGCTCAGTGCTAAAATGCAGAATAGTTCAGGGCCATTCCATTCAGGGCACATACTGACTGAGTCCTGGATCAGAGGGGAAAAATGCTATAAAGGATTTTATAGGAGCGATTGGCAACAAACAAACATATAGACTATATGGATAATAGTAGTGTTGTAGTGTCATAGTGTGGTAATGTAAGATAATGTCCTTGTTTTTAAAAATTATACAACTTAATTTTAGGGGTAAAGAAACATGATGTCTGAAAGTATTTCAGAAAAAAGCTAAGATGGATTATTTTTCTATATCTAAATGCAAATCTGTATTACTACGTTTCCCTAAATCAGTATCAGCATCTATACATATACCATACCTATACTCATATCTATATTTACCTATGTCTGTATCTATCTATGGAGAAGGAGAGTGAGAGAAATATAGTAAGGATATTCTTCTTTCTATCTCTCTTCTAATAGTCAAATATTCTATGCTATTCATTTCCCAATTGCTCCTCCAAAAACACTTTTCTTTTCCACTCTCCTCTCTAACTCTGAGAGACTGACATGTTTGGACCATGTCATCAAGGCTCCCATAATCTCTGTATTCCATCTGGGTTCCACCAATGGGGAACCCTGGCATTGAATCTGAAAGAAGAAAGAACTTGAAGCAGAGATATTTATTCCCTTGCTCAAGATACTAACTTTTTCCAGGTTTTAGTAACCTTTGTCTTTCTTCATGTCTTAATGGCTAGGGATGGTAAAGCTTTAGACTACTAGACCCATTTTCCTTTTGTGTTTTTTTTTTTTATACTTCATGAACACCTTTGCAATTATTCCTTTGTAAATAAAACCTCCTTGAATTACCTTGAATGAGTGCTTAATTCTCCTTTGGTATACTGACTGATGGTGGTAATCCTTATTGAGCAGTAAGTCATGGTCACTATATTAAAAGCACTACATAAATTTTTATAATTCTTGCAAATATATGCAGCTTGTATGACATCATCTGCATTTTAGAGATGAGAGAACAGATTCCTGGGTTCCAGTAACTTATTGTTAAAAACTGAATTGTGCTCTCCCCAGAATTTATATGTTGAAGTGCCTTAAAACATGACTTTATTTGGAGATAAGGCCTTTAAAGAGTGACTAAATTAGGGGCACCTGGGTGGCTCAGTTGGTTAAGCACCTAACTCTCGGTTTCAGCTCAGGTCCTTTTTTTTTTTTTTTTTAAGATTTTATTTATGTATTTGAAAGAGAGAGACAGCAAGACAGGAAACACAAGCAGGGGGAAGCTAGAGGGAGAAGCAGAGGGGAGCTGGAGAGGGAAAAGTAGGCTCCCCTCTGAGCAGGGAGCCTGATGAGGGGCTCCATCCCAGGATGCTGGGATCATGACCTGAGCCAAAGGCAGATGCTTAATTACTGAGCCCCCCAGGTACCCCCTCAGCTCAGGTCCTGATCTCGGGGTTGTGAGATGGAGCCCTGCATCAGGTTCCACACTCAGCACAGAGTCTGCTTGAGATTCTCTCTCTCCCTCTCCCCCTCCATCCACTCATGTACTCTCTCTCTAAATAAATAAATTAATTAAATCTTAGAAAAAGAATGATTAAGTTAAAATGAGGCTATTAGGGAGAGCCCTAATTCAAACTAATGTCCTTGTAAAAAGAAGCAATTAGATACAGAGACACAGACTAAGGGATGACCATATGAGGAGGACACAGCAAGAAGGTGGTCATCTGCAAGCCAAAGAAAGAGATCTCAGAACAAACAAACTCTGTCAACATCAGAACTCTGAAAAAATAAATTTCTGTGTTGTAAGCCACCCAGTCTATAGTACTTGGTTATGGCAGCCCAAGCAAATAAATACACTTGTTTAACCCATATGTAAAATAACCTTCCCTAAAAAAATGCAGGATTTATCACAGTTCTGTCAATCCAGTACTATGTTCACCATATCATCCTTCTCTTCTAATTAATTTTGGCAATTATTTATCATTTTCTGATTGCGTCATAGTATTTTGTATTGATTTCTCTTAATTAGGTTATAAAAGTATTGAAAGCAGTTTTATAGTTATATATCCTCATATGATAAGGACAGTTAATAATTATTTAAGACTTGCCATGTACCAGGCTGTTTGTAATTGTGTAACTTACATTATGTCACTTAATCCTTCAAAATATCCATTATTTTATTATAGTTTTATCTGTATTTTATAGATGGGAACATGAAATGCAGAGAGCTTAAATTTATGCAATTGGTAATCTGCACAGCCAGGATTCTTAATTAGGCATACTTAGGTACTTGACTATATAGATTATGCTATAATCATGATCCCTAGCCTAGAGCAGGGTATAATGACCTAACATGATGCAGAGCACATATAGTAAATGCTTGAATAAAAAAAAAAAAAATCTTGGGGTAATAGTAAATAATTTTAAGTACAAAGAAAGTAATCAAAAATAAGAATCAGTTTAATATTACATTTAAAAATCAAGACACTTCATTTATAAATTGTGAAAGAGTCACACTGTTTTTCATCTTAAATTATAATCCTTAAAATCTTGTGAATATTTTCAACTAAAATAGTAATATATAGGAGTGCCTGGGTGGCTCAGTTGGTTAAACATCTGCCTTTAGCTCGGATCATGATCCTGGGGTCCTGGGATGGAGCCCCTATCGGGCTCCCTGCTCAGACAGGAGCCCACTTCTCCTTCTCCCTCTGCCCCTCCCCCTGTTCATGCTCTCTCTTTCTCTCTTCAAGTAAATAAAAACCTTTAAAAAAATAGTAAAGTATACTGTAAGAAGGAAGAACTTTTGATGCATGCACGTTTCAGAGCTGAAAAGCCATTCTATCATCATTAAATGGTGGTATTTTCCATCAGTTATTGCAAGATGACTCTACTTTTCTTCATAGTCCTTATCACTATCTGACACATCATATAATTATTCGATTATATTTTTATTTCTTGTCTCATAACTAAACTGTAAGTTCCAGAGAGCAAAAGTCATGAATATAAATTAGATCCAAGGATAGTTGCTATCATTAAATGAAGGGACAAGATAGACAAGGAACACTGGGAATACATGTATTCCTCTCGCAAAATACAACTAGAAGGCAGCCAGCTGGGAAACAGAGAAAATAGGAAATAGAACTAGAATAGGGATTTTAAAATAACTTGTTGATGTTTCCTCACATTAACATAAACACACTTTGTTTCAAGTCCTTCAGAACAGTAGTTTCCAAACATGGATATCTATGTATCCAAAGTATCTAGGAAACCTTTCCCAAATACTCATTTCTGAGCCTTATCTCATAACTGGTAAAGCCAATTGTGGTAACCAATAACTTAAAATTTTAGTATCTGATAGTTGTGATTAGGTAACAATATTAATGACACCAAAGGTAGAAATCCTGTATGTAATTGTTTGTTTATTTTTAAGAGAGAGAGTTGGGGAGGCAGGCAAAGGCAGAGAGGGAGAGAGAAAATCTTAGGCATGCTCCACCCCTAGCATGGAGCCCAATGCAGGGCTCAATCTCAGAACCCTGAGATCATGACTTGAGCCAAAACCAAGAGTCAGACACTTACCCAACTGAGCCACCCAGGCACCCCTGTGCTTATTTTAAATAGAAGAGGTGTAAAGATGTTAGTGATTTAGAAGAATGAAAAAAGTCTACATAATGATAATGTAAAAATACTAACGGGAAAGAAGAATGATATCATTGATTAGATTCTTTTTCTTCTGTGTGAGAGTTATTAAACACAACTTGAATTCATACAATAACTTTCATTATCAGAAGGTTTAACAGTCATTTGAAATAGAAAGGACCCAACTGCTCTACTCTAAAGATGATAAAGATATCTCCCCTAGAACTGTTGAATAGTCACTGTTCTCATCTGGAAAAATCATATTACAATAATGCAATAACTTTATAAATGGAAAATTAAAGTGACCATGACAAACTTTGAATGAAACATATCATCACAAACCCATTTTGTGAAAGAAATGTTAGTATATTCTTAAAGATTAAAAGGGAGGGTTTGGGGCCCCTCAGATAATATATGTGTGGTTATTAGACTACTCAGTTGACAATGAATTGTGATACACATAAGAATTTTTTTCAGTGCATAGGACTCATTCCTGTATGAGTTCAGATCATTATTTGTGAGTTCAGATAATATATCTAAGTAACATCTTCCAATTTTTCTCCCAAAATAGTATTATTGGCATTACAAATTATTACTGTTTTTCTACTGACTTAAGTTGATTTTGCTGATGAATAACAGTGCAGTTACAAAGTATCAGCTGAGTTGGGTCCTCATTCATCATTTAGCATGTGAAATGTTGTCTTTCAAATTAATGATATTTGAAAGGAACCCACACAACACCCTTAATATAAACAGGAAGTGAGGAGTTGTGAGGAAATGCACTACCACCTTACTTTATCCCTGAACACTTTAAAATCTAGTGAACTTTGTTTCTATCTTGTCCTCAGTATTCTTTATCACTTTTTCTACCAAAAAAACCCCACAACATTTTCCCAAAACTAAAATAATTATATATACTTCTGTCCACCCATATGTTTAAGTCCTCCTTACAATTCATTTGTATGCATAGAAATTCACCAAGTTTGGCTTGACTGAGGTAGTACAATTAAAAACACAATTCTTATTTTTTTAAAATAGATTTTCCTTATGAAATTTCAGAAAACATCTTTGTGCTTACAATTTGTGTTGTCACAATCTAATAATTTCTAGAGAAACTCATGGAAACTATTAGGCTGTCTGCGTTTCTATAAGTTTCTAGTTTGTGTTCAGTAGCCAGTTGCATTGGTATCTAATATGCAGAGAAAAATCAATAGGGATGGCCATAAATTGCGTCCCTATTTGCATTATTCACATGTATTTTAAACCATAATACCATGCTAGTATTTCTATTTTAAAGATCCAGATGAAGTTCTGGATATCTTCTTGATAATTTGCAAATCCAAACTCCAGTTTGTTCTTGTCAAAATATTCCTCGTAACCCTTAATCTCACAATCTTTCAAGCCATACCTGACCAATCAGCATACTTTTGAAAATTTCCAGATGGTGACTCTTTCCCACTACCTTCTGTGGTCCACTTTAATCCAAGTCACCATCCTCTCTCAGGAGGACTATTGTAATAATCTTCACCTTGTTCCTGTTCTTTATACTTTGTTCTCTCAACAGAATAGCCAGCGTGATATAATTTAAAAAGTCCCAATTGTGTGACTTCTTTGTTCAAATTCCTCAGTCCTTTTATCTCTCTTTCAGAATTATCTTCAAAATCCATCCACCCCTCTCTCCTGTAAGCCTGATGACCTCCCTGACCTTATCCATCATGTTCACCCTCATTTACTCCACTCCTGCCCAAAGACTTTCATTTTGTTGTATGAACACACAGGCATACTTTATTTTCCTTTTATGTATGTATGTATGTATGTATGTATTTAGGCAGGCCTGGGAGTCTTTGCAGTTGTTTTCACTCTGTAGAGACACATTCATTCATGGTTTCCTCTCTCACTCCCTTCAAGTGTTTGTTCAACTGTCTTATTTTGAGTGAGGCTTTCCTTGACAGTCCTACTTAAAATCACTTCCCCTTTTGTATCCCATCATCAGCTTTTCTCTCTTATAGCTTTCTTTTTATTACCTGAGAATACTATGTATTTTATTGGTTTGTTCAATACCTGTGCCTCCCCCATTAGAATTTAAACATCACAAAGTTAGGGATTTTTGTCCATTTTCTTGACAGTTCTCTTTCCCATTTCTTGGAATAGTGCTTGGTTTATAATCTTATGTTCATGAATTGATGAATTATTATAAGTTAAATAGCACATTTTATGGCTGCTATTTTCTTTCAGAAAATTGGACACATTTTATTGTTCTTTTTCATAGAAAAACATCTCAAGAGAAGGCATATAGTATAGGTCTATTCTTGCTTTATTCTGATGTGTAAAACATATTATTACCAGTAGAGGTAATATCCTTAGAAAAAATTGCACGCTTTTGACTTAAGTAAAGGACTAAGTGCCCATTTCTTTTAAACAGATAATATTAAGGTTCACATTATTTACTGGATAATAAAGCAGAGATATTTTTACAGGGTTGAGAAAAATTCAGACATTTCACTCATTAAACAAAACATCCTAAATAGAAGTAATATATGACAGTTATATCCATTTCCTACTAAATTTTAGAAGTGGACATAAAGTAAGAAATTGAATTATATAATCATTCCCAATTGTTGAAAACCATGTGCATATCAAGTATCACATGTTTGTGAGTGTTGGAGTCACATAGTCTACCTGATACTTTCCTCATTAGCCTCATTCCCTATGTTCAGGGAATTGGTAAAAATACACAGTTTTATATCATAATATTATAAGATTTATATGGAAAAATCAACTAGTTTGGTTATAGAGATTTCCAATATTTTTTTTTCTTTTGAACCAAATCCTTTTATTTAATACCAAGAAAATGTAGCATACAAGATCAAATCACCTACATAATATGTTAGGCAAATCCCTTCAGTGAAAAATCTCTACATTTTAAAATCAGTCATTTATATGTTCAGCATTAATTAAATAGAAAATATTGTTACTACTTTGTAAACACACACGTGATACAATTCTACCAGTTGATAAATGAGGCATCGTATATGGAAAATAGACTGTCTGAATCTTTTTTCTTTATTTTTTACTCCTAAAAAATCTTTTAACTTTCGGTATAGTGTCTTTTTCTTCAGGAAAATTTGTGTTGTAAAATGTGTTATTTTTTAGTGGAATTTGTCATTGAGGTGTTTTTTTTTAATTTTTCTTCAAACAGATCATGCATAAATATTCACATATATATTTTCCTCTATCTAACTCTTTATCTACCTGGTATTTATTTTTTGAATATTAAACTAACGGATATGTTTTTCCAAATAGTCATTTTTCTTGCCCTGTCGTTTCAGTTATTTTTCAAGGTCCTTTGTAGTTTAGATTAAATATGTACATTTTAGCAGCAATAATTTCTTGGCAATTAGTATTCTAATAATAGGCTATTTTCATTACTATCAATTATAATTTATTTTAAAATACATCAAGACAAGTTCTGACGTTGGGAAGACATTTGAGATAAAGATGCTTTAATCATGTTCATAAACTGAAAAAAATATGTCAGAGGAAAAGAGAAACTAAAATACATAAGAGAAAGGATAAATTATAAGGAAAAGTCTTAAGTGTAAACTTTTATAAAAGTTAATCATAAAAAGAAAAAAAAATTGATTCTCCCATTTGAGACAACATGTAAGGAGATAGAGATGGTTTTGAGTGTGTGTGTGTGTGTGTGTGTGTGTGTATGGAAACAAAAATTGGACTTTAAATTTGATAATCTCACTTTCAGTGTAAAGTAGGAGGAAAGGTTGTTTATTAGTGTAAACAATAGAAAAGACAAGGTTCAAAGAAGTATTGCTGTTTTAAGTAATTTAGGTTTTAGAGAAGAAAGTTTTACAGCGTTTAGAGGAAAACAAAATCAATTCCATGTATCAATTCCTCTTTTCCTCTCTTGGTCTAAACAAAGTTCAAATTTGATTACATATTAGTTAACAAATGCAAAATTTTGCTATATAGTAGTTAACTCTGTAATTAGCAAAAGAACTAAAAATCAACATTTCTTGAAACTCATGCTTACAATAGTGGAATAGACTCTATGGAACAGTGTAATAAGCCCTCAGGGTAGATACTTTGCTCTGGTTCTTTGTGTTCCCTAGATAAGCAGGAACTTGAGTTCTATAATCAGAGAAGAAATCATACCAAACATTTAGTTGGGATGTTTAGTTGGAAAAGCATAGAAGGTTATGTGTGTCATAATCTGTGTAGAAGGAAAAATCACTTCTTTACATTTTTTAAAGAAATTACAGATTAAGAAATTGCCTCTCTGCTATGTAAAGTAGAGCAGAATCTATTGTTAGGAATTGCTTCACAGGATGATGATGATGATGTGGTCAATGTCATTAGTCCTTCATATCAATATAATTTTGGTTATTTTAGACTTATTGTATATTCTGCTGGTTGGCAAAACTAAGGATTAGAACCCTACATTTAATACATGATAATTCAATTAATCCACCTGGAAATATTTGTTGACTATTTTTGTACTTTCAGTAACCTTAAGCAGTTAAAATGGCAGATGTGTATGTAAAAGTACAGTGAAAAAATACTGTAACTATTGGAGAGTTGTTTATTGGGAAATAGAAATAGAGAGTATCTACATCATCAAGGTCATGTAGATTTACTCTCATCTAGGGGTGGGACCTTTGCAGCATCAATCACTGAGTACCAGGGAGGGAAGAACTTCAGGTCAGAGGAGGTAACACAGGTGTTGGGCAGTGCTCTTACACTGGTATGTTCTCAGTCTTTCTTTCTTAACCATCCCAGATCTAACCATCTAATCATGATCTAACCATCCCAGAAAGTTATTCTTCACCTATGGCCTGTCTCTGGTATCTTGTTGCTGCGCCAGTAGAGCTTAATAATCTGCCTGTGTTCTTCATTGGCACTACTCTCATCAGGCTGGCTCTGTTATTTTCTCTGGCTGGCTCTGATTTTTTTCTAGTTATATGATCCTCCATCTGCTTCCTTTTGTGGTGGCAAAGTGGCCCTGCCTATATCTTCACATTCTGCCATTTTTCTAGTTTTGCTGTTACTTTAACTATATTTTAAACATGTAGCATAGTTGATGGAAAACTGTAGAAATGCCTAGTACTTGTTTAGATTCTTTGCAAAGAACAGTTAGTCCTTGTCGCTGACTAAACTGTGCTTTAAACCAAGGTGCAGAAACTTGCAGAAACTTTATGCAATATGTTTTAAGAAACCAAAATGGAAAATCCAAGCGAACTGTTGCCTGTGTTTAGCCTTGTGATTTAAAGACAGCTGGTAGAGATAAGCACTAACATAAATCTTGTCTGAATTTCTCAAACCCAGCATATGAATTGTGAATTCTTTATCACTTCTTCTAGATGTTTAACCATAGGTGATGGTGATATAGCAGAACAGAAAGAAGAAAATTTGGATTTAGAAAATCTAGATGCAGAATCTTATTTGTGGGTTATTTGACTTTGGGAAATTAACTTTGTCTATACCCTCCCCTCCAGTTTTGGAGATGAGCAAACTGAAGCTAAGAGAAAATATGTAATTTTCTGAACTTTTCAAAGCTAGAAAGTGCCAGAGATAGAAGTTAAAATTAGGTCTTTTTGACCTAAAAACCTATGTTCAGTCACCACACAGAGTCCCCAGGGTTTTTTGTTTTGTTTTGTTTTTTAATTATAATGTATTTTTTTAAAGGGTGCTCATTGCTGGAACTCATCTCTATTTAAAAAGTTGTGTGGCTTCTGATCAATTGCTACCTATCACTTATGACCCAGTTTCCTTTTAGGTTATAGTTGAATTCCTTGGGTCTTGAATATTCTTTCTAGGAATACAGGTGTACCTTAAAGATATTCCAGGATTGGTTCCAGAACAGTGAAATAAGGAAAATATAGCAATAAAGTGAGTCAATTGACTATTTTGGTTTCCCAGTGTATATAAAAGCTATGTTTATGCCATATCATACTCTAATAATTGTGTAATAGCATCATGTCTAGAAAATGTACGTATCTTAATTAAAAAATAATTTATTGTTAAAAAATGCTAACCATAATCTGAGCTTTCAATGAGTTATAATTTTTTTGCTGGTGGAGGGTCTTGCTCAGTGCTGATGGCTGCTCACTGAACTGGGTGCTAGAGCTGAAGTTTGGGGTGGGAATGGCAATTTCTCAAAATGAGACAACAGTGAAGTTTGCCATATTGACTCTTCCTTTCAGAAACGATTTCTCTGAAGCATGCAATGCTGTTTGATAGCATTTTACCCACAGTAAAACTTTTTTTTTTTTTTTTTATTAGAGTCAACCCAGGGTGCCTGGGTGGCTCAGTTGGTTGAGCATCTGACTCTTGGTTTCAGCTTAGGTCATAATCTCAGGGTCATAGGATGGAGACCTGCTTCAGTGATGAGTCTGCTTGAGATTCTTTCTCCACCTCTTCCTCCCCTTATGCCCCCTCCCTGCTTGTGTGCTCTCTCTCTCTCTCTCTCTCTAAATAAATAAATTAATTAATTTAGACTCAATCCTCTCAAACCCTGACACTGCTTTATCAACTAAGTTTATTTTGACTTTTTCACATGAATTAAGAATGTTCTTAATGACATCTAGAATGTTGAATCCTTTCCAGAAGATTTTCAATTTACTTTGCCCACATTCATCAGAGAAATCACTATCTGTGGCAGCAATAACTTTACAAAATGTATCTCTTAAATAATAAGACTTGAAAGTTGAAATGACTCCTTGATCCATGGGCTGCAGAATGCATGTTGTGTTAGCAGGCATGAAAACTACATTGATCTCATTGTATATTTCCATCAGAGCTCTTGAATGACCAGGTGCATTGTTAGCAGTAATGTTTTCAAAGGAATCTTTTTGCTGAATCTGAACAGTAGGTCTCAATAGTGTATTCAGTAAACCATGTTATAAACAGATGTGCTGTCATTCAAGCTTTGTTTCATTTCTAGAGCACAAGCAGAGTAGATTTAGCATAATTCTTAAAGGCCCTAGGACTTTCTAAATGGTAAATAAGCATTGGCTTCAACTGAAAGTCACCAGATGCATTGACTCCTAATAAGAGACTCAGCCTGTCTCAAGCTTTGAAGCCAAGCACTGACTTCTCTCTAGATATTAAAGTCCGACATGACATCTTCTTCCAATAGATTTTCTACTTTGAAAATCTGTTATTTAGTGTAGCCACCTTCATGAATTATTTTAGCTAGATCTTCTGGGGAACTTGCTGCAGCTTCTCCATCAGCACTTGCTGCTTCACCTTGCACTTTATGTTCTGGACCTGGCTTCTTTCCTTAAACCTCATGAACCAACCTCTGCTAGCTTCAACCTTTTCTTATATAGCTTCCTCACCTCTCTCAGCCTTCATAGAATTGAAGGGAGTTGGGGCCTCGCCCTGGATTAGGCTTTGGCATAAGGGAATATTGTGGCTGGTTTGATCTTCTCTCCAGAGCACTCAAACTTTCTCCAGATTTGCAATAAGGCAGTTTCACTTCCTTATCATTTGCATGTTGTCTGGAGTAGCACTTTTAATTTCCTTCAAGAACTTTTCCTTGCATTCATACCATGGTTAACTATTTGGTGCAGGAGACCTAGATTTTTATATACTCTCCTCACTAAGCTTAATCACTTCTAGCTTTTGATTTAAAGTGAGAAACATGTAGCTCTTCCTTTCACTTGAACACTTGAAGGCCATTGTAGGATTGTTAATTGGCCTCATTTCAATATTGTGTGTCTCAGGGAATAGGGAGGCCTGAAGAGAAGGAGGGAGATAGGGGAACAGCTCTACAGTGGAGCAATCAAAACACACACACTTATCAAGTTCTCTGTCCTGAAGGGGCATGGTTTGTGACACCCCAAAACAATTACAATAGTAACACCAAGCATCACTGATTATAGATCACCACGATAAATATAATAATAATGAAAAAGCTTAAAATACTGGAAGAATTACCATCATGTGACACAGAAAGAAGTGAGCAAATGCAGTTGGAAATGTGTTGTTGATAGACTTGCCACATGCAGGATTACCAAAGACCTTCAATTTGTAAAAAAAAAAAAACAATATCTGCAAAATACACAAAATGAACTGCAGTAAAATGACGTATGTCTATTTTGTAACTGAATCCACAGGGACCATTTTCTTCATTCAAAACAGAAAGGATTTTTTTCTCACATATTTTATACAGGTACTCCTCTTATATTTCTCCTCTTAGCCGATCATTCTTCATTACTTCTTTCAAAACTCAGTCCTGATCCAAATTAATAAAGTGTCTTTTGTTTCAGTCCTTTGACTAGATATTCCCTCTGCCTTCTTGGCTTATCTGAAACCTGATCCTCAACTGAAGATCCTACTTTTATTGCACCTCCTCCTACTGAAAATGTAAATTTTCTCACACTCTATGCATCTTAGGATATTTATGTACATTAGAAATCCTCCTACTGACCTACCTACTACTGACCTCCCTCCTACTGACAAAATGTAGAACATTATAATCTTACTCTATTATAAAACCCTCACTTCTTTGTGAGTTGTGCAATTTGCCTATAACCCGCTCACTTTTATCTCACCCATAGAGTGTCTTCATATATTCTTCACTCTTCAACAAATTTGGAGAATAGAGTATAGTGTATCTGTCTTTCTGTGGAAACCCCAACAATCATTAGGGACTTCAAAATCTATATGAATCTATATAGAGGTCTCATAAAAAGCCTATCCTCTCAGTTTTCCAAACATCTTAAATACCATGACTTTTCTTATCTCTACACTTTGGCCAGATGATCCATGATTACATACTGACTGAGCCCTTTTGTTATACTGTTCCACCTGAAAAACAAAACAAAACAAAACATGAAATCAGACATTTTGCTTTAGGACCTTAGCTTTCTATTGTTTTCTCAATTTCTTTGTAAACCTATGCCCGTTACAACTGTACACCAAATTCTTTTGAATTACTAGCTTACTGAATCCTATTGTGTTCATAGTTCTGATGCACTCACTGTCCTGTCACTCATTCTCTAACCCCACTTCTCCTTTGTCCTTTCACTACATCAAATAACAAAACCGTAATCCTGGATAACTTAACTATCTGCATTGTATTGTCCAAAGCTGGGCTTCAGAGTATTTCTGAGGGAAAAATCAATTGAGCATATTTACAACTATAAATGATCAACAGTTTCAACTAGGTCTTCAATTCCACTAAGCGACTCTGTTTCTTTAGAAGTTTCATTTTCCACTTTCCAGAAGCATTTCAACCTCCTTCAACTATCATCAAACCTTGCATAAGTCGTCTCCTTACTATTTCATTCTGAACAAATGATTTTATATACCACTTCACCAAACAAAACAAAACAAAATGAAATAAAAACAAGAAATCCTGAGCAGAGATGGGAACCACTTCAATGTCCAAGGACCATACCACAAATCTGTCAATGTTTGTAACTATTTTTTTTCTTTTCTTCTCTTTTCTTTCTATTATGAAGTAGGAGGACTAAAAGAGATTATATAACTTGTCCAAAGTCACACAACTGTGAATGAACAGGAATTTGAACTTGACCGTCCTGCCTTCAAATCCCATTTTCTTACCACTGAAATATTCTAAATTCCATAGACATATTATGTGAGTAAATATAGTATCTTTCCTTGAATTTAAGATGATCAGTTTTGCTGCATCTCCCCATTTTCTTATTCTGATAAAAACTATGCTGTAAGTAATTTTATATGAATTATAGTGATTATGACCAGCCTAATGATATAATTTTTATAAAGGAATAAGGGAAAACCCATAATTCATAATAACAGACTAATACTCTACAAACCTTTGCTGTGGTCAATAATCTATTTAAGAAGGCCAGTTTTGTTTCTTTGAAGCTCCAAAGGATCTCGTACAATGTGATTTATTCCTGAAATGCTGTGAAATTAATGAAAATATTATTTGTGGGGAAAAATGAGTTTACTTGCATTTGTAATGGGCTTGCCTGCAGCAGCAGCTGTGCTTATATCAAGAATATGCCATGCTGAAAAATGGAAGGTTGATTTCTGTTGTTTTCCCTTTCTTTCCCCTTACATTTGTTGTTTATCATTTTAAAGAAAATGAGAATCATTTGAAATTATTTTATTATACTACAGGGGGAAGAATAATAGTGTCCCTGGAAATGCAGTTATGCCCAACTCACTCTTAATATCATTTAGGTGATTATCCCAGTCATTTGAGTTAGCTCAAATATTGTTAATTGTAAGAGATCAATTAATCCCAACTATCAAAATCACATGAAAATCAGTGTCAGTTCTTCCAACAGGAAGTGAGTCAGGATTTTATTAGGCAGATGGTTTATCAAAAGAGTTTAGTTGAACATTAGGATACATTCTTCCTCTGGTGTATTTGTCCCTTACAGGGTATATACAAGGGTACATTGAAGCATATAATAGAAGTACTTAAAGCAGACTGTCCTTGCTTCATTATTCAGTACTTCCTAGGAATAATTGTTTAACCAGTTTCATGTTATTCGTATAGATATATTGAGGAAAATGATTCCATGCCTTTTCAAAATTCCTTATATCTATACCATTTCCTCATCCCAAGCAGAAAAAAATATGTAAATAGAATATGAGAGAATAATATTCAGAGTGTGCATTATATTTTTAATAAGCCAGCTTTAGGTAATTTTGCTCTCACATTGTGTTCTAATACCCTCAAAGCAACTGTTTATTGATACTTTTTGAATCTTACTAGGATTGGCATTAAACTCACCAGCTTTAATTCTTTGGTTTTCATTGTCTATTTCTCCTTTTTGAACATTAGTATACAGGCTGACATTAGTGTGTTTGAGTCTCTCCCATTTTTCATTATTTCTCAGAGGTTATTTTCTCAAACTTGTTTCTGAGCATACATTTGCAGGTTCTCCTGTCTCATAGAAAAGCTTCTGAATTTGGATTCAAAGGATGTGGTTTTAATCTTGATTAAAACCTTAGCTCATGTGGGTTCTAAGGCAAGTCAGGCATGACTGCTGCTCTCATCTGTAGACTGGAAATAAGAATACATTTCTCAGACAACTCTTTTAAGAATTAGATGGAATAAGGTCACAGTAATAGCATAGTATTTTGAAGAATAGAGTACAGCATATGGATAATAGTAAATCACTGTTTATATATAAATAATTTTGTTAATGAGATTCTGTTAGCATCCTTGAACATCAAATGTCTAGATTGTGTGTTGGCTTATTTTATTGGTCAAAACCTTCATATTGTGTCCCCTATTTATCTTGAGCTCAACTTGCCTTTAGTCAAACTTGATTTAATTATTCAGATTAAAGGTGATTCTCTCTCCCTTCTTTTTTCCCTTCCTTTTTCTGTCTCTCTTGTCTGAGAGAAGACATATTTAGAACAGATCTTCCTGTTAATCTTTCATTAAACATTAAGATTACTTATTATTTGTTCTACTTCTTAATTAGAAAGAAACCTAGAGCCTATTTTAACTTGATTAATATCTTGCACAAACTTTGTTTCATTATGAAGTTTAACTTTTCTTACACTATTTCAGGATGTGACTTTTGTAGATAGCCTTCCTTTTATAATACTTATGCTGGTTAGTTTGAAAGTTACCTAAACAAAAAGATTATGCAGCTACAATAGTTTCATTAAAAATCCAAGTATGTCCTCTTTTTTTTTGGACATTTTTATTCATTACAAAATGCTTACCACAATAAGTTGTAGTTACCATCTGTTACCATACAAAGTTATTACCATATCATTGACTATATCTCGTATGCTATATTTTTCATCCCCATGATGTACTTATTTTATAACTAGAAGTTTGTATCTCATTGCTTTTCACCTGTTTTGCCTGTCACCCCACCATCTGCCCTCTTGCAACCACCAGTTTGTTCTCTTTATTTATGTGTCTGTTTCTGGTGTTTTTAGTTTGTTTGTTTTGTTTCTTGTATTTTACATATAAGTGGAATTATGTGCTATTTGTCTTTCTCTGACTTCATTCACTTAGTATAATACTCTCTCAGTCTATCCATATTGTCACAAGTGGATAGATTTCATTCTTTTTTATGGCTGAATAATATTCCATTGTATTTATACCATATCTTCTTTAACCATTCGTCTATTGATGGGCACTTAGGTTGCTTCCATATCTTGGCTATTGTAAATCATGCTACTATAAACATAATGCATATATCTTTCTAAATTAGTGTTTATTCTTTCCTTTGGGTAAATACCCAGTAGTGGAATTACTAGATCTTATAGTATTTCTATTTTTAATTTTTTAAGGGACTTCCATACTGTTTTCCATAGTTGTTCCGCCAATTTATATTCCCACCAACAGTGCACAAGTGTTTCCTTTTCTCCACATCCTCACCAACACTTCTTATTTCTGGTCTTTTTGATACTAGCCATTCTGTCTGGTGTGAGATTATATCTCATTATGGTTTTGATTTGCATTTCCTTGATGATGAGTGATGTTGAGCATCTTTTCATGTGTCTGTTGGCCATCTGTATGTCATCTTTGGAAAAATATCTGTTCAGGTCTTCTGCCTATGTTTTTTAACCAGATTGTTTGTGGGTTTTTTTGGTGTTGAACTGTATAAGTTCTTTATGTATTGGATATTGACACTTATTGGATATATCATTTGCAAAAATCTTCTCCCAACAGTAGGTTGCTCTTTTATTAGGTTGATGGTTTTCTTTGCTGTACAAAAACTTTTTAGTTTTATATAGTCCCAATTGTTTTTGTTTTGGTTTCTTTGTTTTTGCTTTTGTTGACCTTGCCTAAGGAGACAGATCATATATATATATATATTGGAGATGTGTGTGTGTGTGTGTGTGTGTGTATATATATATATATATATA